>NC_092560.1:28116048-28416048 GCF_037038585.1 Patagioenas fasciata
AAAAAAAAAAAGGTCAATATTAGAATGAAGACTTGGCTTGTATCTGGATCTCCTGTCCCAGATCTCATCTGTGAGCTCCGCTGTAGTCTGAACCCTAATTGAGGGGCATTGGAGATATTCAGATTACATATGCTAATGGAGACTGGTATTATAGTCATCGTTTTCTGAATTACATGGCCCAGGAATGAGGGATTAGAAAAGCCCTCTGGGTGATTTTTGGCCCCTTGAGAGTAAGGCAGACTACTGCAATTTTGAAGGTGCTACATTTATTTCTCTGGAGAAGCACATTACAACAAATGGTCATGAGTTTGTAGCTAAATTAGGTCATTTAGATTTATCACTCACAGGCCTATACATACTGCTGAACTGGATTCTCGGCAAGGAGAACAAACCAGACAGGAGGCCACAGGTTTGCAAGTAGAGGGGGACAATAGCACAAAGCAAACTCTCTGAAAAGTCTTGGGAGGAGCAGGTTATCAGGAATATTCGGTGTACTCCAAGCCCCCATGGCCACCTCCACTGCAGCAATCCTAGCCCACCCAATGACAGAAAAAGGAAGATGCAAAAAATGACTGTTGGAACATTATTGAGTCAAACACTAAGAAACTTCTGAGGTGTCCATCTCCTGTATTTGGTTTTGCTCATGAGACATCTGCTAGAAATTCTGCCTTCAAATAGCAATAGAAAAAAATCCACAGATTACTTCTAGAATTGTAATTGGGCTGTTTACAGTGTAAAATATTGTACAGTACTTTAGTACAGACTGAAATGTATTCAAAATGCACAACCTGTAGCTGAATATCGTAGGCGTTCTAATTTCCAATATCTAAACTACACTAATATCTGAATGAAGACATTTACCACACATCTGTTTTTGTAGGCATAGTATAAACTCTCTAAATCTGATCGAGGCTGAAGACCTACTATGTGTATCAGTCTCAGCTATTGTGCTTGCAATTTGTTTTTTAAGTGAGATCCATTGTTATGCCAATAATATTCCTGCTTCACTAAACAAAGAACAACAATTATATATTTATTCCACTACTAAAATCTGACCTTTTTTCAAAATCTGAAGTATTTAAAAGGAGATTGTGTGTGTTGTATTAGAAGACTACAGTTCAATAGACTAGTTTTGATCAGAAGCAAAATACAATTATTTAAAACTTTTTCATTTTCTTTTAAGCAGTATGAGTCTTAAGAATTCTACACCGCTCCTCCAGACATTATTTATTGAATGAAATAAAGTAGAGGTGTTCATAGTGGTTAGTGAGATTTCTAAAAAAATTCGACAACTGAAACAGATCCTGACCCTACATATGCCATGAACACCTTTTATGGTACATTATACAATAGAGAAAAAGGGAGATTAAGTGACTTGTAGCTTTCTGTAACCGTTCAGAAGTATTCAGATACGACCACATTTGTGTATCTTACTGAAATAGAGTTGCAAAACATCTCCAAAATGTAGACACTGCTGGATGAATTGAGGATTCTCCACCCCAGTCTCATTTTTCCGACACTGTTTCTTTCGTTATCTGATAGTTCCATTTTGTGAGTTCTGGATACATTATGGGGTTTTTAAATTATTGTTATTAATAATAAATGTTATTAATATTTTCAAGACAGGGCATACTAGCCCCATAATAGAACTGCAAAACAGAAATTTAAAATTAACTCTGGAACTACCTTCCTAGAAAGCAAGCCTTTGGTGGCAACAGTGATTTCTTTCATCACATTACCGATTACATGAGGCACTTAAGCCATGGATGCCTAGTCTGCCTTGAAGAAATAGTGCTCCACTGTTTAAATGCATTACAATGTCTGTTATGCAGGAAACATCATTAGTGCAATATGTATCTTGACAATGAAAGTGAAATGCTAAGTATCATAGAAAAATACACATTAAAATGAAAAGGTTTATTTTCATCGAGAAGTCACAATTCTATTTAAATTTCTTTGGGTAATTACAGAAAAATATTCTAACTTGTGTTGAAGCACTGCATTTTAGGAAATAAAAAAAATTCCTCCCAAAATTCGCTGAAGTACCAAGTTATCTTACGAACAGTAACCTGTAATTGTTGAATGCACAGTCCAACCGATATGAATCAGTGTAGATTCACTGAAACCACCAGTGTCACGTTCACCTCCCCTTGGCTGGGGGAACAGGAGGGGTGGCACCCTCAGTTAATAGGCAGGGTCCTCAGACAAGGAGGTGCCCAGAGAGGCTGAGAAGCTTCTAGACCATATTGTAATGCCCACAGACAGATCTGGCCGGGCTATAAAACTGCTGAAGACCCCCCTGGAGTGGTCTTCTTGGTGCAGTGGGTCTGTGAAGTGGAGCCCTCCCCTCAGACTGGGACGCCGTCTAAGGACACTTCCCAGGATTGAAAGCACCTCACCTTCTCTTTGGTGAGCTGTTTTCTTCTGGATATATCCTTGAGTGAGTCCCTGCCCACCACAGTGAAGCGATTATTTCTTCCGGGTACCCTTCAGTAGAAGTCCTTTGTTTTTGTGAGCGTGTAAATGCCATGGGTCCTCATTATTCTTATGTGGTCACACAGTAATACCTCCAACTGCAGTTCACTAAACACTGCTGGAGCATGGACTGATTTTGGTTCCACCTCCCCACTTGCACTGGTTTCAGTTTCAGTTCTGAATTAAAGTTGCTTTAGGCTTATTATTTGCTTGGAGTCGTTTTGGAGTGACTCCGTGGCAACTGAAATCCACAAAATGGATTCTGGATAACTTTAACTTTACATCTCACCCTGACTTAATTATTCCATATAGTGGAAAACAAATTTTCAGCCTCATCTTGGATGGAATACTAAGAAAATACAAAAAGGGTGTATTCTTTCAACATAACTCCAGCGGAATAATGCATCACAGAGGCAAAACAATTTAAGTATGTAAGTATGTAAAAAGGATTTTTTTTTATCCTGTGGAAAACATGAAAAATATAGAAAAGATTAAAATATATGAAACTAATTTCTTTTTAAAACAGTTTTATTAACTTCTTCAAGAGTAACAAAAGTGTTAGTAAACAGATAAAAACATACCTGCTTTGTTATAAAACATGGCATTTATTTTTAGAGCTAGAAGAGAGTAAGCATACTGTCATGTGGCTTTTGCTTTTCAGTATACATCTAAAGCAAGAGAAAATAAAAATGTTGACAACAGAAATCACGACTACCATTGGATCCACAAATTAAAAAGACAACAGCCACTGGGCCCAGAAACAGCAAATCAGCAGAGATCAAATGTTATAGGCGAATAAGGAGAAAATCATATTAGGAAAAAATCTGGGAAACAAACATGCCATGTCCATATGTTGACTGCTGTGCACTTAGTACAACTATGAGGACTAGATGTAAATTTCGTGTTCAGCATTTACAGTTCCACTGAGCTGGAGGCTATTTCAAAACAAAGTAAATTCATTCAAAATACACATCATTTAGATTTTGCGGGGTTGCGATATGGCAGTAAGAATCTAAAATCACTAAAGAAAAAAAATTATGGCATCATCTTAAGAGAAAACTGAATTCAAAGTTTTTCACATATTTCAAGATCTCCCATACAGATTTTCTTTAAACGTCATTTGTCTGCAAGTTTGTGCACAAGAGTTATTTCTAAAACCTCACATATTTAGCCATATGTGGTTTTAAATCATTGGTAGATGACATATTCAGTGCTCTGAGAGAATTATATCTAAGCTTTGGTTTTCAGTATAATTAACAGCTGAATTTAAATTAAAATAATGAATTAAGTGATCTGTTCATTTTACTACATATTTCAATTGTTTGACTAAGAGAAGAATAAGAAACAGCATGCATAAGGAGTTTTCTTCTTTCTGGTCTGTTTCAATTATGTTTTTTTCCCCTCAAACAAAGGCAGATGTCCAAAGGCTAATAACTCCCAGAGCTACACATAATTTTCTGGTTTAATGGAAACTGAAAATGAAATAACTTTGAATAATTGTACAGTCACTAGTACAGTAAACCTTTACAGTACTCTTTATCAATGCACTTTGAGAAAAATTAAATATAGGCAGAAAGAAAGAAACAGGAAGGTGCTTCACTACTTCAGAAAGCAAAAGTGCAACTGGATAATGAAAAATGTACAGAACAAAGTTTTCAAATAGCCACAACTTCTTCATACATAGTAAGCAAGGACACGTATTCTCAGAGGGACGCTAAAGGAAATAACATGAATTTGGAGTTCCGTACATAACTCCTTGCATACTTCATAGTTTATTCTACCACTAGTTTTGTGCTCCTCCATAACCCATCTGCACACTTAGAAGAACTCTTTAGAAAGTAGATGCAATTAAAATGAGAAATGTAAAGAAAGCAAAGCAGTTTTGATATCCTAGACTATTTACAACATCATGGAGAAGCTCCATTAAAAAGTCCCATTCGATGCGCTGAACTCCTCCCTACTTCCCTGCAACCCAATAAGAAAAACGCTCCCCATCAACTATTCTCTGGTTCCAAACTAGATCATCAGTAAGATTATCAGTGGAGAAAAAGAATTTTTAGAAACAAGCTGTATTTCATCTTCTGAGTTTGGCTGTTATTGCATGTAAGTCAAGCCTCGACTTTACACTGAAAACACTTCAACGTGAGGACAAAACAAGTTTTGCAGAAGGTTTACGTTTTAAGGAAAGAGAAATCAAAGGGGAAGCGGAGGCAGGAGAGAGATGGTTTGAGAAGAGCTGCTTGAGAATAAGAGGCACAAAAAGCTGCCAATTCAGGCTAGCATTATATATAATCAGCTGCATCTCTATTTGAGTTCCTTCTAGATTAATCTGTGACTGACAAAGGTTTTGCCCCCATCTGCCCTCCAAACATATTTGCAATTAACACAAAATAAACTTGCTAGCCTGGACAAGAGGCAAAAAAAAGCCCCTCAAACCACAAAACCCAACAAAAACTATCAGGAAAGGTCCACAATAGAATTCAATAAATAACCAGACAAAGGCAGTAATTTCATCACAATTAGGACTGAAACAAGCTTTTCACCTGCTTCATCAAAACATATGGAAAGTCACACAAAATTTCCTTTTTTTTTTTTTTCCATTGTGATCTGATAGATGGTCCTTTGGGAAATACTGAAGGCTTCAGAAAAATTCATATAATTTTATCAACATTTCTTGTAAACATTTAGTAAACAGTTGATACTACTTAAAGAGTTAATGAGTCATCTTTTGTTCTCCTTTGTTAAAAACGTACTCAGCGAGTCTATGCAGCCAAAATACAAAAGTTCATGTGAAAACCAGGAAAATAAATAACTAAAATTTCCTAGGATTTGCACGGGTTGCCTTTTTGCTTTTGCTCACTGAGAAAAACAAAACTATGTCAACTTCTCCATTCCCTCCTGTCTAGAAGAGTTAAAGACAATCCATTCAGGAATGCACACCCCAAGAACGTCCAGGCATAAAACTCAAATGCATTGCATAAGATTAGGAACAGAATATTTATCTTCCTGAAATAAAGAGCTTCCATATAAATTACCATTCTCATAATGTTCTCAGCAGGGTATGGGGGGTCCTATAGCTGGCATTATATTGCCTGAACAGCCCCATAGAGGACCCCCTGAATTCCACCCAGGCCCAGCAGGAAGGCTCTGACTTACAAATTGCAATCACATGTCAACAGAAAAAAAAAAAGGGAAAACAAAGCAAAGTATAACCATGAAGCAGTAGAGAGCTTCAGGAATGTAAGCAACCAGGAAGACGCTTGGGGCAGGAGGGCAAATGGGGCTGATCTGAGAATTACCAGATGACAGCCTCAAACTGGCCTCATGATCCACAGGGCTTATTAGAGAATATTTCCTAATAAATTAGGGGAGAGAGGCTTTGCAGTGTGCAGAGGAATGGAGATTTTTAAAAATCTGATTTTTTCCAATAGCTGAGAATTCTCTCTAAAGGAAGATATACCTAGGATGTAAGTTGTGTTTCCTGAACAACAGAGAACATGTGAATTCAAATCTGTCCTTCTATTTGTTAAAAACATACCTTTTAAAAAAATAATTAAAAATATGCTCCAGAAATAGAATGATAACGAAACATGATACAGTGGTACCACTGCCCCAAGCAAAGGTAGCAAACACAAAGATATCTTTATCCCACCAAGATTCTGAGATTAGACAGATGATCTGAGCAAAATTAAGCTTGTTAATGGTCTGTAACACATTAACATTACATCAAAGTAATCTAATCCTACAGCAAATCACTCTGAACAGACCACTCAACAAGGAAAACCAAGGGTATCTAAATGTTTTCACCAAGCAGCTATCAAAACAGCCAACAGACATTTCCCCCAAACCTATGAAGTTGCACAAATATTGTTCACCGACTGCACATGTTCAAAACCAGTAGTAACTAGAACTAACAGTACTTGAGAATACATACAATTATAAAAACATGTTCAGCATAATGTTGCCATTTTATAAGTACTGCTACCGGTGCTGCTACAGCATTAGCTCACTTGCAGGAAAAATGGTGTAAATCAAACTATGCTACTGATATTAACTTGTTCAAATGGAAGTGGGAAAAAGGTCCATCATGTAATATCCTGGCCAATAGTTCTGTTTAATGAGAAAGCAACAACAAAACCTGCATGCAGTTTCTCTATTTACAGTTTTTCCATAAAGTACATAAAACTTAAAGCTATGCAAAAAATATGTGTGTGCATATGTACAGAAGACATACAAATGGGACAGGATGCACTGGTACAAATATTGCTGCTTTTGGTTTCCCGCATTACATTTCTTGGCTGAACATGTTTTGTTGTTGAAACTGGAAGTGCTTGTTGTTTCTTCACTATCGAATTTAGGTTACCCAGAAGAGAGAAAAGTTTTTGTTTCTTTTCCAAGAAACGACCATTTAAAGCAATGTTTTGTTTCAAATCCTCTTCATAAGATGTGATTCAAATATTTCTCTGTTTTCAGATTCATAATAAAAATTGCAGGGTTTTACACTTGGCAATACATAGCCATTATTAAGGAGTAACTGAAATTAAGTTAAATTTAAGTGAAAGAACAGAGGATGCAAAACAGAGTATCACTCCTTTCCTGTTTGTCGCATTATATCACAATTTCAGAAACTGGAAAAAAATGCTGTGCATCTTAGTTGCTAAATGTCAATAACAAATATATTAGTCTTTCTGTACAGTAAACATTTAGGCAAATCTCCAGACTGGACAAATAAAACTATGAAGAAATTTTTTTACAGTTCCAGTTATTTCTTACTTGTTAACCCTACTGAAGGCAGATATTAAACCTGCACAGCTAAACATAATAACATAAATGTAATCTTATTTAGCATATTAGGTATGATACAAGCAACTTCTGAATACAACATTAAAAAACTGCAACAGTTTTAGAATCCTAAATTAAATTGTCTGAAATGTTGCGGGTCTTCTTCCTGAGATGTAATTTTCTGAAACATCAGTGGAAGAACAAAACCACGTATACATTCCTCATTAGAATGAAATCCTGCATGGAAGGACAGAAGGGATAGATTGAACCCATGGTTTTGATGGGGAGAAGAAGCTGGGGTGGGGAAAGGAAAAAAAAAAAAAGAGAGAAAAGAAAACCTAAAGCAATTCTTACTTGACTTTTGGTAATTCAGCAGATGGAATAGCACAGAGGAACCTGTTAGAACAACCCAGTTTGTCATCAACTAATTCTGGAGGCAGGTGTACAATTTTCTGAGCAGAATCCTTCCTTGCTATGAAATGGTATCTTCTGTTAGCGTGAGAAAAATGAGAGAAATATTCTGATTCCCAAACTATGTGCAGGCTAACTGTTCTTGCTTTAAAGTCTCTAGAGACACATGAAGTCTGCTGTCAACAAAAAAAAAAACAAGCAATTGCAACACCTTGACAGGTGGAAAACAGATCAATAAGGTCTTGCAGAAAAACCAGGAGACCCTGAATGTTAATTCAGGGGAAAAAAAAAAAAAAGACAAATAAAACCAAGAACTATGTCCTGTATCTGATCATATTTCAATTTTTTTAATTACCCTTTTGAGAACACTATTAGGAATAAACGGCTATCAAACTCTACAACAACTGTGCAATTGATGTAAATGAATTCTACATAAATACTGATGAAGTTAGAGTGATCATCTTTTAAATTTATTTACAAAAGACCCCACTTCTAATACATAAATCTTTTTAAATGAGTGAAGAGAAAAAACTAAGCAGCGCTACATACTGGATCACATGCTGCTGTAACACAAATTGCAATTATCGTATTTTTTCAACCTCTACTTTTCCACTCTATCTTCCCTTTCTGTTGTTTCACCTATTTTCTATTGCTCCAAGTATTTTGTGTTGCATTCTCACCCTCTGCCTCTATAGCCTCCCAGGTTCTTGCAAGGTATTGCCCAAACTTGTTGAACACAGTTTGTTAGTCCCCATACTGCCTATAAACACCTGAGCTTCCAAAGGTGTGTGCAGCTTAAGAACAGGGAAAATGCAAATCTGCATGGTAAATGCATGCATAACCATATTACTACAGCATAAACCCTTATCCTCTATTTATCATCAAAGTTGGAAGAGAAAATTAGGAAGCATACAGAATTTATCTACATCTGCGTTGAAGACTGTTGTTTGTATTATGTTTTCCAGCTTTTAATACATTTGAACCTTGGAAATGAGGGCCTCCCAGCACTTCCCTGAGAGATTACAATCTCTTCAAAGTCTAATAAAAACATGTATTTCAAAGACATGAAAAAAAAATCATTATGATCTTCACATATATTCTAAGCCATCTATGGTCCAATTTTATCTGAAATTTGAGTGTATACTTTATCAGAAAAAGCCTACATAGTTGGAACTATGTCTTTTTGTTTCAGGAGGTTTATTAAGGTAGTTCATGCATTCAGCAAGATCCTGTTTAGGCAGGCTGACTGTAAATGTGAGGTTTTATGAATATATTAAATACCTTTCTTACGGTTACTAAATCCAAGTTATTAGAGGGTAATTCTGAATATATTGGAGATTAATGAAATATAGTTCAATAAATCTGTGGTTTAAATCTACTGAGTGGTTATTCATGTCTGGTACCAGGGTAAGGCCAAGGTACAGGAACATGAAGCTTCCTTTCCTTTTAGCACAGCAGATCATCCACAGAAGCTTCAAATCTCAGCAGACCAGGAGATGCCAACAGAGCTCCAGGCTCCGGAGGCGACATTTCTGAGTGGGACAGAGCACTAGATGTGTTTGTTGTTACTGGTTTTATACAACGATTTAGTGAAACAGTGCAAGGACAACACCTGCTGCATTTTTCCAGGAGCTCTTCCCCAGACAAGAAGGAAGCATACTTCCATCTGACTAAACACAAGACCAATAATAAAGTCAAATGGAACCATCATAAATGTTGTCAAGCTGTAGGTTTTCTTTGACTTGCATACATAGTTTGGATCAGTTTACACTATGATATTTAAATAAAAACTTAAGTCCTTTTGTACAAAAAAAAAGCTTGTTTGTTTTTCCCCTTTTCTTTCTCACTCCTACTCCTCTTATTTTTGGCATTATGGAGAATCACCGATAAAATTCATTTTTGCTTTGGCTGGCTGCAAATCAGTGTGAGGACAAGATTATCTCTACTACCCATGCACATACTGAACAACATGAGCAAAAGGACATGATGAATAGATTACTCTGTGTATTTCTACTCCACTGTGGGGCAGGGACCAGGGACACATGACATGGGGATGGGACATGGGGGACAGCTTCTAGTGTTACAACTGCACAAAGTTACAGTATTGTACAGTACAAGCCCACAAACTCCTATGAGACTTCTTTTTTCCTCTTTTTGGTTAGCATTTCAAAACATGCAGTAACACATACTACACTTATATTTACAAGGATCTGAACGAAAGGAGTTTAGTGTGTATGGCTGCTGAATTGTGTAAAACTTTAAAAATTTTGAAATTTTTTGCCTTACTTTATATGAACTAATGATTTTTTTCTCTTACTTCCTGAACATTTAATCAAAAATTCCCTAAGCACTACTACAAACCATGCATGCTAAAATATTTGGAGATTTTGGTATAAAATTTTCCTGAGTAGCCCAACATACTGGTTTTTACATGAACTGGAATTTGGTCCTACCTTTATTCTCATTATCGTCTTTCTCACACAGCAAATGGTGCTGAAAGCTTTATCTATGCTTTTAACCAATACCATCCAAGATGTTGATTTTATTATAATAGTGACACATTTAGAAACAAGTTAACATAAAATTATTTTAGCACAGATAATTTATGATTGGCATGGTTTTTATCCAGTCTGTTCCAAAATTACTTTAACCACAAATATTTAAAGTAGTGTGGAAACAAAAAAGAAAAATCCCATAAAAATGTTTATCTGGAGATACACAATCATTGATATATACTTTCAAAAAGATTTTCAAAATAGCTTTTACCTTTTTATGCAAGAACTGCAAACACTGCAGTATCACAATATCTTTTCAAAATGCATATGAATGCCTATACTAATAAGGCCAAACATTATAAAACTTCCCAAGATCACTATCAATCAGTGTTAGCAAAACAGGATAATCAAGGAACAGTGTAGTCCTCTAGATCCACTGAGGCAGACCTTAACCTAATAGGTGACCATTATAATCCATCTCAGTCATGAAAACAATCATGTCATTACAGCCTAGTGACTGCTTGGCCACCTGTATGGGGTTTTCTGACCACTGCCTAACTGTTGGCAATGGTTTACTACATTGTTATTGACAAGCCAAGAAGTAAAAAAGTCACGGGAACGCTGCAGTGAAGCCCTTCAGAGCTGCACCACACCTAATGCTCACACAGCTGGCTGCCTTCTCCTACGCATTGCTGCCTCTAATCAGCATCAACAATGCCAGAGCCCAGATTCAAACCACGCTGCTTCCAGTGTCTGTACGGCTCCTCACTTCCCACTGAAATGAGGAGAGCCTGGCATCTGAACGCTTTTTTAAGTCTAAACCAGAGTGCAAGCAGAGCTCATAGTTCACAAACTCTATCTGCCCTTCTAAGGAGGTAATTGATGAAGCATCTCCTGCCTACTGCATTTACAGTGAGCAGAAAGAAGCAGCAGTTTCATTGACACTAGCAATATATTAGGCAGAAATAGTTGCACTGACTTGTTCTGTCATAAAACCAATCAAATCAGAGGAACAATGAAAAGCCCCCAACCCCTGCATGACTATATGTTACAATTTATGTCAGTGCTCATGTATTATGGTGAAAACCTGCTTTGTTTATAACAAGGATTGGCCACTTGAGCTTCTGGTTTTGGTTCCGTTTCCAAGGCTATTTCATTAATAACTTGAGCTCCAAGTGAAGTACTATCACTTTGCTTGCCTCCTCCTTTTGTATTTACAAAGATAACAAGCATGAATCACATGCATATTAAAACAGTGCTGTATGCCTGAGCTAATGGTCAGAAAGCTGAATTGCTTGTGCTGCTGTTCATAGCTCTGTCAAACACCAAGAGAAGGAATTAACTAGTTTACGATCAGCATCACCATTATTTTTTTCAGCAGCAGTCATACAATCAAAACACTGTGGTAACTGTATTCTGCTGCTAATGCTTAAGGGAAGTTATGAAATGCAGAACTGTTGTTCTTCTAGACTTGAGTTCTTAAGGAGGAGGAAAACCGAAAACACAGGCTGAGACAGCTGTCAAGAAACACATACACACAGAGGCTTTCTGAAATAAACACTCATTCTTCTCCTCATACACTGAGCAGGACTGAAGAGAACCGCATCTAACAATTGGCTTAACGTAAAGGGGAGTCCCAGAAATTCCAGTCTAGCACCTTGAGGATATGTAACAAATAACTAAGAGAATACCACCTTTCCTTCTCCAACAGCTACTCACTGGGTGTTGCCAAGACTTCAAGATGAAAAGTATTGCCCATTGTCAATTCCCCTCCCCCCCATATTACTTTCATTTAATTCTGGCTCATTAGGCTTAGTCTCCCTGCTAAGTGGAATAGGTATGAAGAGTCTCCAAGGCCGAGAGTCAAAATCAAATGGTAGACTAATGACTGTGAGATGGAAGTTTTATCAACCACCAGGAAGTGCATGACTTTGCCAGGTAACTAAAAAAATCCATTCCACTTCAGCTACTGGCTTGCACAGATTAACCATCTATTTTGAGCCTACGGAGCAACAACAGAAACAACAACAAAAATATATCAATACACCAAAAATTACACAATTTACTAATTATTATAAGATATAATTCAACCAAGGTCTACAGCAAGTTTTCATTTCACAGTTAAGGGATGGAAAAGCAATGAATGAACTAATAACAAAAGAACACAATTAACTAGACAGTGACTAATCAACAACACAACAATGCATTATGTAGCATTAATTATTCCTAGTTTGCTTGCTATTAAGTATCCAAACCTAAATCCAAGGATATCAGTATTGTTCCTGATGCAATGTGTTTCTGGTGAAGGATCCCCATAAAGAGTTGCTGTCTATACAGACGTCTAAAAAAAATTATCTTAGTAAACAACTAATTCATTTTTTTTACACCTTAATTAAAAGGGAAATAATATTTCAGCATCTACATCCTCGGAAGAAGGCTAAAATTAATCAGTTCAGGCAACATGATTTGAGATGCTAATGCTTCTTCCCCCCCGCACGCGTAATAGAAACAAGGCAAAAGAGAGGGTAAGGTAGTACAAGCATAAGGACCATGCCATGGATTTATATGATTAAGGAATAAAAGCATTAAATATACTAAATAAAACAAAGGCCACAGAATATTCCACTGTCAAAGGTAACACTAACTGAATTTCAGTTACTTACTGTTGGTAATCTTTCTTTGGATATTGGTTTCCCCCATATTTTTAATTTCAGTAAGACACTCAGTAATATTAACAGTTCTTGTTCCTCATAGGCTTAACAAAGAAAAGCCTCAGAAAATCTGCAAACTGTGTCTTACAAAATCTGTCTTCATGCAGCTCACAAAATTTCTTGCTGAAGTACAGTCTGAGACCTACTTTTAATTGGCTCTTATATAATAAACACAAACTGTAAACAAATCCACAGGTTTCCTGAATGGACTTGTGGGGTTTTTCTTGTTTGGTTGTTTTTCTATAGACAGTACTCTGCATATCATGGATTAAGACTCAGTCTTAACATCAAGCATAGGAAAGATGCATTAGTCCACTAAGGAGGGCTTTAATCAGTCCTGTGCTTTGAGAGAGGAAGACAATGAGCTAGAGAACCACCTTTTAAACATTTGAAATATCCTAAGCCCAACTATGCGACCTTTGTTCATGATCATGAATTCTTGTATGCATAATTTGGTATTAGTTTGAGTAAGTGCTCATGAACATGACTAAGAGGACAACCACTGGATTCATCATAATTAATACTGAGTCATAAGTGTCCTTAGGGAAGAAATCGAAAAATAATTACGGGCCAGATCTAGTTCAATTTACACTACAAAGTTTAAGGATTTCTTCAAATACATGTTTAATATCGTTTTTACAAAAACGTTTTAATATGAGGACTTCCACTAGACTCATAAAGCCTGTTTGGAAAGATGCTTGATGTGAAGAGGGAGATGTCTGTGGAGCGAATAAATGGAAAGAGCACTTACATTTTTGGTTACTATTTCAACTACATCTTTCATCTTTATTACTTTGTCGAGGAAAATCAGGAGGAAAGCCTTTCAGTATTTGTGTCTAATCTGAAATGCAGGCACTGCGGGTCCTGGATGAGTAGCTAAATACCACCTAACTGCCACGAATAACTCCTACTGCAGATAATCTATATAAATTCAGAGGCAAAGCGGTTTCCACGAGAGAAAAAGTTTTCGGGTAAACCACCCATTCTTGGTAATTGCATGCAAATCACATGGTAGGTGAACCACAGGCTCCTGTTCTGGGGTGGCAGCAGAGTGTTGATTAAAAAGACTCATGAATGCCGAGTAGGTAACCACAGATTAAAGACGTAAAAAAGATGGGTGTTTCTTGAGCGAAGCTTTCTGCCAGCTGGAAGCAGCTTAGTATGCTTGCCTTGTGCACCGCACTCTGTCAGTACATCCAGCTTAGCTGGCCTATGGACTCCAGATGATGTTTGTGCGAGTGTGCTATCTGTATGGAAGTCACATGCCCCATCAACACATGCTGCCTACCAACAGCGGTGACCTGAGCCAGACTGTTTCTGCATCAAGGCTGGCAGTGCAATCAAAAAGAGGTATCTTCTCAGAATTTTCATTTTCACTGTCCATCTACCAGGCACAAATCCACTTCTGTTAACAGCATCCAATTAGAGGAGCTGGAATATGAGGCAAATAAGCTTTGCCTTCCTAATTGTTATGTCTGACTTCTACTCAGTTGCAAGAATCTGTCCTTCTGCTTCCTTATAATTGAAACAGCGATAGAGGAAGGTTAAAAACCAAGTAAATGCATTAAAAACAGGAGAAGAGGTGGTAAAGCAGGGAGAAAACATTCTGATGATGGAAAGTATTAGCATGTATTTATTATAAATTGACTATGAACAATCCTGCAATTTCCAAAATTAGCACTCATTTGTTACAACTTCTCATAGAAGACAGATTTCTAACACCAAGGGAAAAAAAACCCCAAACAAACAAACAAACAAAAAAAAAAAAAAAGAGGAAAAGAGAGTCACTGAAAGCAGAATTAGCATCAGTTTTGTGTCGTCTTGTTGAATCCAGATTTTGGAATTAAAACATTGACACCAAAAGCCCTTCCCTGCGTCTAGAAACTGCTAGTACAATTATCAACAGATTAAAAAAAAGAAAAAGCCTTTAAAATGCCATTAGACATGCTTTAGCAAAGAGCTGAGATTTTCCTTTTAAATATTTAAAAGAACTGATGCCAGAAGAGGAAGCATTAATTTCACCAGATTAGAGGAAATTTACAGCATCTTGTCTTTTGATGCTTCAGAGAAAAACTGAATTTGTTGAAGCTAGCAACTCTTTTTCTGCTTTTTATATAGCAAATAGTAAAATAAAAGCATTTTTGAAGCAAACATCTTTATAAATTACCTTACTTACAAGTTGAATTGTAGTTAAATCACTGCTGTTTCATATCCAGGAGTCTCACTTCTTAAAATTAACTTTTTCAACATAAACAAACAAAACAAAAAAACCCACACGAAACACCCCCACCCTGAAAACGTGTAAAATTCCCATTCAGTGTCTAGCGAGCAGGGAAAATTTCTGGACAGGCACCAGTTTGTACCTTCTATCTGATAACAAAGATGAAAAGGTATGAAAATGTACATAATTTTTTACTGGGGGGGGTGGGGGGGGGAGAAGGGTTTTTCTGTCTTTCTATCCTGGTTTTGGTGATAAATGAGCAGTATCTACCTCTATAAATTAAAAAGAAAAGAAGTCTTCAACAAACAAATCAGGTCTTAAAGAAATGAGACCTGGTAGCAAAACTTCAGTTGCTTACTTTAGCTTCATGTTGACCACTTTCTGATTTAGCTTAGGGAAACAGTCTGTTCCTTTTTTTAAACCAGTGGAAGGCATATCTAATTACCTGCAATATCTGAAAAGCCAGTGAATAAATGTACGTTAGAAATTACCCCTGTAAAGGGTCTGGCATTGACTGGCTGACATTTTCTAGAATGTTTTATTGTTGCATGTGAGGTCTGAGGTTAAGCCCAAGAAAGCTAGCCAAGCAATATATGCTCAACACACCTAATAAAGCAAGCCATGGGGGGAGTGAGGTGGGAGAAGAGAAGAGAAGAAAAGAAAGAGTTAAGCATAAAGCAGTGATATATCATCTTCATACCCTCCTGACTGTTGAAACTTTTAGCTTCGGGCAGTACTCCAAACTAGAACATCCTCTAGGCTGACCTAAGTCTCGGCTGTTAATGGATCTGGCAGATACCACTCTGCTTTCCCTCCTCCATCAAAGCCCATGGTGGTCTGATGACATCTCTGTACACTCACATTACTGTATGCGGCTGGAGGCAACTGCAGAGAACCTGAGGCTGGTCATGGATAGCATACATCCAAAAGCTCCACAGACGATTATCTGAACCAGCTCCCGCATAGGCAGAGCACATATTTCTGTTTGGCTGCACAGTGGCACAAGGCACCGAGCCACGAACACACGATTCCAGTACTCACTTCTGCAGTCATACAGGTTTTGAAGCAACTCCAAATGGCTATGAGTAACACTCTGGTACAGTGATGTCATAAAGGGTGGAAACAGTTTTGCTTCATACAGAGGTCAAAAAGAGGAAAAAGAGACAATCCCCATACTCAAATTAATTTGCTTCAAGTTTTCTAAGCTTGAAGTAAATATCATTAATGATAATTTAAATGCTGTGGGACCCTATCCAAGATCCATACTTGGGTTGTTAGATGCGCTGTTTCAATATACTTATTGGCAGCTATGCTAGCTACTAAAATTAAGTAAATTATGCAAGTAAAACAAATTAGAGCATTCCTATAGGATGCCTAGATCAAATAACCTAGATTTAGGAAACATTCAACACTTCCAGTTAAAACTGACATTCCAGTGGCTGCATGAGCCAGTGGCAGTGAGCGGGACGGAAGACGGGATCCTTACAGACCAGCCACGCGGGCGGGAGAGCCCAGCGCACAGACCACGCAGATCCGCGCACAGTGGCATGAGCTGGGCTTGCTGGCTCGCCCCCGCCACCGCGCTGCAGTGCTCTTCTTTGGTCTAAGGTCTGGTTATTAATATTTCAGGCCCACTCACTGGTCTCTAACAGCACAGGTGTCTGCATAGCAAGATGCTCTAAGAAAATGCAAAGACAGTACAGACTAACACTCAGAGCGGCAAGATTCGCTCAAAACAGAAGAAATACTTCAAAGGGCACAAGCCTTTCCGTTCTTCTATAATTGGTCGTGCTGAGGAAAAAAATCTCCACAAATGCAGAGGAAAATGCTTTGCTCAGTTACTGATTTTATAAATAAACTGTAACAGTGCTGGCACCCATAACTTACCATAACAGTGAAGATTTATCATTGCTACTTTCATTACATTCATCTGCTGATTCAGTAAGGCATAATTAGGAGATGGAGATGAATAGAGATGTCTGGATTTTGGGTGCGGTAGAGCTCTGGTGAAGCACATTTTTATTCAGCCTTTCAAAGTATCTGTGAACTCTGGTTTCTAAGACAAAATGACTTAATAGTAAAAGCATGCATTACATTTTTGCTTATTTTAAGGAAGAGATAATTACCGTCCTTTCTTTTCATGTAGCTTATAGAAGAGAAGTTTTGTATTTTGTGCAAAGCCACCAACTGCAGACCCAAAATTATGGTATTGTTTTCTGTTCAATTCCTCAGTCACTTGGAATTACTTATTTTTAACAAGTGCTATAGTAGAATTCCCTGGAACTCTGCATCTGGTATAATCCTGTCTCCGCAAATTGGGTGCTGGAAAACTCAACTAAATCAGGAAGTCTGTACTCCATAGCCATCTTAACCATATTTTGTCCAGCCATATGAAGCTATGTCAGACAATGATCCCATCAAAAAGTCTAGAAGTCCAAAAGGAATCTGAGAACCACGTAAAAAACCCAACAGTATAACAGTTCTTGTTTATTATCCTCTGGCACTCTTCAGCAGAATACAATTGCACAAGATCTGATAGGGAGAATACGCAAGGTGAAAAAACACCAAACAAAGAAAACCCAACCAACCAAAAAAAACCACCACACCACAAAAACAAAACAGAAACACAACCCTTAACACAAGGGAGGAGATCTAATTGCCAAATTCAGAGTGGGAGAAAAAACACAGTTTAGGGAAAAAGCTTATTTGGTCCCTTGCTGAGAAAAAACTATGTCATGTTCACAGAACAATGACTTAATTAGACTATTTGAACACCACAGAAGCATTACTAAAGGAAACTATCTTCAGGGATTAACCCTAACTTTAAAATAGGTTCCTGACAACTCAGTCTTCATATCAACTATATCACTCCCTTCACGTTAGTTTCTACCAAGCCTTTTCCATGGCATATTTATTTAAATTTCCTTTCATTGTGGTAGCTTCATACGAGAAATCTAATTTTCATTCCTTTCCCAAGAGGAAAGAATTCATAGAATCTAATTCTCATGTAGCTTGGACCAGTAATGCGGGGCACAATGAAAAACTGCATTAAAACAGCCAGATTTTGATTGCATTTTATGTTGGCAAAGTTTCTGTAGACAGTGCCTGTTTCAGTACATTCAGACAGTTATAATATCCGCTTGGGATGCACTCATAAAACGTTGCTTTCTACTGCATATCCTAGTCAGTAGATGACAAATCGAAAAAGACCTACCAAATCACAGAAATGCATCTCAACGTGAATTAACAACCTAGCTCTCTGAATAGTACTGATTTCAACAAAGAAAAATTAAAAATATTCTTGTTGCAGTTTTCTTATTTGTCAGATGGGCAAAACACCACCCACATTGCTGATTCATATGTTATCATCAGACAGCAGCGCACAGGAAGCTCTACAGGAAGACCACAAAAGAGGACAAGTGTCTAAAAAGGGACAGATAGGCAGAAACATACCAGTAAAAGCATACAACCACCACTGGAATCAGGAAACGACAGAGCTGGTGAGCAAGGAAGTTATAGGTTCTCTCAGTCATTATTACTAAATCCTCAAAAATCTACCTCTTTGCAACACACATTTATTTTCTGAAACAGAGATGAGGAAAAGCTATGTAATTTTTCATAGAAGGGAGTTGCTGTTTAAAACATTTTGCAACGCAGTAAATGAGTACTCCGCTACAGCAAGGGCAGCCAGTGCAAGTCATTGTTTATCACACAAGAAGGATGCGAGCTGCGAGGCTGCACTGCCATGCCTCTCTCTGATTAGGATGGTTTTATTTATAAATTTGCTGTGCAGAAGAACTTTCTGTTTGAAATGAAGTCTTTCACAACGACTCTAACAATGAGGTCGCACAATCTGCTTTCCTGGCCAGGGGCACTAATACCACTTGCAGGTAGAAATTAAAAAAATAAATACCAAGACTCAGCTTGGAAAAATGTCAACAGGTGTTAATATTCATTAATCTCTAAGAGCAGGAAGACTTGGCTTGCAAGCAGCAAATGAACTATATACAACACATTCATCACATGAATTCTAAAAGAACATGCTTCTACAAAATAACAAGCCTACACAAATAGGCAAAAGGGTCCTTAGAAACTGCCTGACTTTAGAACCTACCTGTACAGTCTGTGTTCTCCCTTGCAGAAATAGCTTGCTCATTCCCAGTATGCAGGCTCCTTTGCAGCCTCTGAGAAGATCTGTCCATTCGTGCATTCCTCAGTTTCCTCATACATATCCTCAAACATCTTCCCTTATAAGCAAGTTCGAATCAGGCAACTCCTCTCTTTAATAAAAATCTATTTTAAACTGCATACATCTCAGTACACCCGTGCACTAGTCAAGCATTCCTCCTGTCTTTCAGTGATGTCTCAGTCCAACACTGATGGCTTCTCCATCAAAGAACCAGTTAACTACTTTTACTGCAGAAGAGTTTTCAACAGCTGCTTATGAAGTGGCAAGTGGTTGAAAAAAACCAATTTTTTTCAATAAAGAGAATAAACATTGAACTTCTTTCTTCCCCAAATTGTCTTTGCATATCTAAATTTAAAAAATCCATAAAATATTTTTGAAAAATGTCACCACATTTCATTCTGTCCCGTGTCCTTCCTTTTATTTGCAGACTACTGGCTACAAGAGAATTCATAATATCTGGTATGTTTCCGCACTGTTTTGAATAGCTTTATTTTCAATCCTTTGCTTTTACTCTTGCAACTCCTCAAAGGTCAAGGCAGTATTTAAAAGTTGAAGTGATAAGAAAGTAAAAGAAAGAAAAGAAGGAAAAGTAACTGAAGGAAACCCAAGAAGTCCCACGTTCATGAGAAAAAGTAATTAAAGCTTTACTGAAAAAGATTTCAGCTTTCAAGAAGTCCTTTTTCAGTCGAGTTTGAATGAAAGCAGCTTTAAAAAAAACAAAAAGGGGCATATAAAAATACATGTTAGAAGTTTTTCAAAAATATTCTGTCCCAGAAATCATAGTTTTCTGTGATTACACGGGTTTATTGGGGGGTGTTGGGGAGGGGTCGTGCAGAGAGAGAGAGAAAAAAAAAGCAAGGCCTACCCTCCAAGACCCTGGAATTGCAAAAGATTCTTCCTATTTGATTGTGGTGGGTGCCTTTAAGAAGTTTAGCTCTCAGATGCTGGTACAATGAATCAGTTGGGCATTAGTTTTATTCTCAAAAGAGATTTGTACATATGCTGTTATGGCTTAAGACACAGAAATGTACTTTTTCATAGAATATAATCTTGATTGTTACCTTACATAAAATAAACAAACAGTTAAAATGCAATTAAAAAAACCCTCTTCCAATCCAAACTATACATTATAATATTCTGTTACTGAAAAAGCGAACTGCTAACTGATACTACTACCTCTTCATCTACACTCAGCTAAGAAGCAGTATTTTTGTAAACTGCAGAAAATTGCTATTATACCAGGAGAACTCTCAAAATTCTTACATGGGGCACAAATACTGCTTTTGCACAACTACAAGTTGCCAGTGGAGTCTGAGAGAATACTTAATGAATCCTGTAGGTATAAAAATAACTGCATGTCTGTTTCATACTCAGCAGATTTCTCATTTAATGATCCTTGAGCAATAGGTACTACCATGTTTCTCTACTTCCAAGCAACAAGTTGAACAGAACCAGCAGTGAAGAAGAAGCCAGTGGGCTACCTCAAAAATAATCATAATTGACTAAACATGAACTAATACAAGCGCATACATAAAAATCTAATTCCACTTTGTTCTAAAGCTCTTCACAAATGCAATATGACATAGGGTGGCCCTACAAATGGTAGAGCTGGAAAACAAGTCTGCAGTCAGACTTTCCAAACCCAAGATTATGCTTTTCTTCTATAACATACAGAGTAAATTCCCTGTAGATTATGGACATGATAATGAGTCAACATTAAATTCCATCCCTGTGTTTTTCTATTCTTTGGATAAACAGAAACAAACATCAAAATAGCCATGTAGTGGTATAATTAACCCCAAACACCACAATAAGATTTATGAGGCTTACATAATGACTGTGTCAATAGCTGTTCCTCTGCGGCACATCCCCACTGCCCCTCCACCTGGGACATGGCTGTGCTGGAGTCCCAGCAAGGAGGACGGTGTGCCCAAGGCTTCCTTATGACAGGCAGTCACCTTTTCATCCAGCCTGTATAACTGGCAGCATTTTGTTCATGGTTGAAGGAAATAGCTGGATAAAGACTGGAGACCCAGATGTGAAGAATGTCTTCACATGTCAAGGGCACTGATCTACCTGCTTGTACAGCCAACAATACATAAAGAGAGATTAAGTTCTCAAACCAGCAATCACAGCTTACTAAACAAAAAGATACTGAAAAAGAGAGAGCATCTCCAAATACACATGACTCAGGACACAATCTGCATTTTAGAAATTTTCAAGTAACGCTCCAAACGAGCAAAACATGTACATGCAATCCATTACAACACTGTATCTACAAACTGGCTTGGAAGGTTAACAACTAAACAATAAGCCAAATTTTAACTCTGGCTGATAAGTCACATTACGAAAAAAGGAAAGTCATCATCAAGAAGCAACCTTAATTAACAAGTAACAGCTTTTCCACAGTATCACTTGTCCCAGCCACATGCCCACAAACTCATAGGGACATTAGAGTCAGAGAAATGTTAGGAAGGATTAAAAGCAACTCTTCGTAGTTACTACGCCTCCAACGCAATATTAAGCACTCTTTTATCCTGCTTCAGACTGTTCACAGAAGTGACTTGCTCACAACAAATGGTTTTCCTACCTATCCACTGTCTTAGGTCCACCATAACATTAAACAATCTATAGTCAAGATCTGTACACATTTTTGACAAAGCTGAAGCATGTGACCAAAGCCTTGTGTTTGATTGTTATAAAGGCTGTTATAAAAAAATCAGAACATGGCACAACTAACATCATGCTTAGATTTTCCTTTTCCAGCCTCTTCTGCTGGAAGTAAAGGACTGACCTCTTGCCTCTCACCTCTATACAATCACCCAAAGTGATGACAAAGTCTAAGAGTGCAGCTACATGGGCCCATAGTCTGGAAACTGGACAGAGGCAGACATGTGGTTCGGATGATGAAGTGTGAATATGTGTTCAGTTTTTCATCTGCAGACATTTATACCTACTTCAACCGGAGAGTAAAAAAAAAAAAAAAAAAAATTAAAATAGTCTTTCAGAAAAAGTAGAGAATCAAAGGAATTATGTGAATACCTCTACTGCGCAATACATCCCACAATACAAAATAAATTATATTTGAGGACAAAAGGAGGGAGTTTTGCTTTCTTTTTAAAACAACCCCTTTGCTTAACATTAGCCTACTTTCTAAGCCAAAGCTGAGTTCTATTCTAAGACAAAGACTTCTTGCACCTCAGACATTGTAACTTCTACCATATAGAAGTGCAAATTGTACAAGTGACTGACAAAACCTGCAGAAAAGTATGGTCCATTTTAGCTGAATGTTTCTTAATCCACTGAAGTCAACCTTATTTCAAGAAATAAGTGAATAACAAAGACATGAGATTTCAAGAATTTTTAGTCATTCTGCGTAACTTAACCAGAACATATCTGGATCCAACTTCTCCAGGAAAGTTTACAGCAGGAAGGAAATAATTTCATAATGTTTCAGAGGAAAATACAACAAAAACATTTCAATATGAAATTACTTCAGAAATAAAAGCTGGATAACCTTAGCATGTCTTCTGTACAAATGAACAAAATAATCAAGAAGATGTCTCTAGGAAATACTTATATATGGTTATGTTTATACATTTTTTGTTTAAAATTGTACTATATCAACACTTATATTTACATAACTGTTGTTAATTATGAAGAAAGTCCGAACCATTCCAAGAGTACGAAATCTCTTTCCCTTAAAATAAACACCAAACTCCTATCGCACAAAAAGTTGCCCTGAGCATATTTCACATTTTCATTATTATCACTTATTCATTCTCCACACTAGCAGAAAGAGTAAAATGGTGAAACTGGAAGGATTAAACACAGACATCGCACCCCACATGAGTGTTTTTGTACATGACTTATCACTTCCCATTAGCAAAAGGCAGTTAATCACTTAAAATGTCTTAAAAAAAAAAAAAGGAGCTTCACTTAAAACGAAATATAAAAGGAGGAAGGAAGAAATCTTATTGCTCTGCAAAAAGAGTAGCTAAAATTTAGTTTTCAAATTTACGTTGAACTGCAGGCACAGACAGTTCCTCATTTTCTATCAGTGAAATTATTTTACTGAGGAAAGTGTTTGTTTATCTGTATAGGATTTTTTTAAAGAAATATATTCTCAGATCTTCATGGGAACGTTCAATCCTCTTGTCTAGCTTATTTCTGATACACAATAGTTTTTCTCCCACACTTGGAAAAACATCTAAAACTCACACTTCTGCTGGCGTAAAGTATGAAACACAGAATATAACAGAGGAAACTACCAACTGATAAATGCATTGGAGCAATACAAACAAATGCAAGACACCTCTGCTCTAAACACAGAGCAAGCAAATGACTGAACTGGCAGAAACGGGATACAGTTTAAGTTACTACATGTATAGGGTTTTCAAAGAATGTAGTAAAAAATAAACCAGGAGAAAAAACAGCAGATAGTAGAATAAAATGGTAAGGCCACAGGTATGTAGATAAAGACCTGCTGAGGTCAAATGTATGTAAGACTGGAGAGGTGCCAGAGAAAAAGGCAGGGCATGAGAGGAGTAAACGACTGACAGAAGGAGGCCAATAAAAAGGGGAGAAAGACAGCTGGGGAGAGGCTGGGATCTAGTCAGGATTGTCAAAGTCCTCACGAGGGGCTCTCTACAAAGCGCTCGGGAGGAAATGGTTCATGGCTTTACTGGAGCTCCTAAAGCTCCCTGAATCAATGTCTCCAGGGAGGAAACACTATCAGGGAGACAGGTTTCACCTTGCACTATGGTTCCTGGGTAAAAAAAAAAAAAGCTGTCTTCAGTTTTTGTATTTGAATGCATGCTGTTAAAGGACCACGATACTTTACATGCAAATATACTCTCTTCCATGTTGGCCAGTGCTGCAGCAACCTATTTCTTGCCAAAATAATGCATCTGAAGCTTCCCAGTGCTAGAAACATTTAATTCTTCCACAAGGCTCATATATATATATTTTTATAACTTTCCTTTGTTTTTGAGTGCCTGGAGAAGAACACCTGAGAATACTTAATACTGAGCACTATGATACATTAAATACTAACTAACACTATTAGTATAGATCTCCTTTTCATGCAACCTGCGTTAAGCCTTCTGCTCCAGGTTCAAGACGCTGCAGAATACTGTTTGTGCAGATGGAACCATTCAGGTTTCTCCATCTGCTTGAAGAGCCACTTGATTATCTCTGTTCCAAAACAATTTCATTTCAGCATCCCAAGAATATAATTCTTGCTTTTAATAAACAACAAAAACCCACAAAACGTCCCACCCACCCACAAAAGGCCAGAAATCCCACGTCATCTGACAGTCAACACCCCTCCCAGTGTTTGCACAGTCCTGCTCTGGATTCAGTCCCTCACACTCTCTGCATATCAGGCGAGGTGTCTGCAGGAGGACCTTTCCTCCAGCCTAGGTTTGTTCAACATCAAATTTCACCCAAGACATCTAGAACACTTAACACCCGCACTGTTTACCCGAGATAAAAATTCATGCAGTCTGACTCCATAGCCACTCCTGTTGTCCTACTTCTGTCCTAATTTTTATTTGGTTGCTCCAGTGGATTTGTCTTAGAAGAAATGAGTTAACAAGGTAAATGTGAACCTGAAGATAATGCCAGTAAGATTTTGGACTTTGAAAGCATTTCCCCTATCTGCTTACTTTTACTGCAAAACATTCCTCAAACTGAACAAAGAAAAATACATAAAGCTTAATCAGAAAACACTATTAGAAACTTAACAGCAAATGTCTATGCGTACAATAAAAGTTAAGTTGTCAGCTTATTTGCAAACTTTCTTGTAGCGTGTTCTACTATTGTTACTCACATCAGTTGTCTTGTTATGAATATTTATAAAGTCTCACAGGAAATTATGGGCATGGGATTCAAGTAAGCTTTCCTGTCTGTTAACCACCGTGGCGTGACACCTTCCTGATACTGCCTGCTAGAGCAGAGACACAACTTGTCTTTTGGCATCTACATTGAAAGGGAATAGTATGGGGTAACAGTGGTAGCCACTGTTCAGTACAGCAATACATTTGTTTAGTATAGTGATAGACCTGGTAGAACTTCTTAATGACGAGAAAAAAAAAAGCCACCCATGTACACTGCCTACCTTCAGCAATATTAGACATGTAAAGAAAAAAAAAAAGGAGAAATACACAAAGGAAAGGCTTCTAAGCCATTATGAATAATAATGAAAACATAAGAATTTAGAAGATTAATATGAATGGACTTATTTCAGTATTGGGAAGGAATTACAGAAGCATTGAAACATGGTTTGGCTTTGTAAAAAGACAAATTGTAAAAAAAAAAAAAACAAACCTGTTCAGAGCTTTTAAAATGTGCATTTGAATATCTGCAATTGCATGAGTTAGTCCTGCACACTCACAACATTTTGCAAAGCCAGGCAATTTTGAGTATTGTTCATGAACATTTCTATAAAAAGACAAAGGTTTTCCCATATTTCATAAAATACTCTAAAATTCAAGAGCCACATGAGAACTGCACAACTCCCAGTTAAAAAATAAGTAACAGAAGAACAATAACACCCAAAAGGAAACTAAAAAACAGCCCATAAGCCACCATTTCCTATGACAGACAAATTCCTAAGAGATCACCCTCACCCATCATCTTAAACGTCAGTAGAGCTCATATTCTGAAGTTTAACACAAAAAAATGTCTTTCATGTTATAATATTCTACAATCAGTTCTGAGATACGACATTCTAAATACCAATAGTGATATTTATCAATTGACTTTCACTACTCTCAGGATAAACCTTTAAAAAAAGCCTAGATTATTATAAAACAAGACATTTCACTCTCTGGCTCTTGAGTTATATTGGTGACTATGAAGCTAACACAATTCCACAGGAACTAACTTGCTAAACTTAAAACTTGCCTCTTGTTACATCACTAATATTAAAGTAATCCAACCTAAATGATGTTGTGATGTTGTGTACCACACAAAGATTGCAACTGTGTACTTAACTTTCTGATACAGAAGTATTTCACGTTTCAGCAGCATTCAAAGATTAAAAAAACTCCAATTTTAGTAATTCTCAATTAAAAGTAAGAAAATTGGTACAGGAAAAGCATTTCTACTCTAGTCCCAAAGTCTACTGCAGAAAATGAAGAAATTGACAAAAAAGGGTCCATTTTCTTTAGGCCTAAACATATCCATACCAGCTTGAACTGCAGTTTGCTAAACTATTGTGCAAAAAAACTACTGTGCTAAAAATATGTTGTTACTCAAACTTTGAGATATTCTCTCCAGAGATAGGACCTCCTGATAGGAGATTCAAATTAATAGGAAGTGCCCTTCCTGTGTTTTCCAGACTGCTAGGCTAATGAGTTTGTTTTCAATGGCCTTTAAAAAAAAAAAAATAAATAAAAAAAGAAGCAGATTAACCAACTGATTTTCTTTCACTGCTTTAAAGTGAAGTGACTTTGTATACCACACCTTAAATGCAGCAGACTGCAATCTTCTCAGCTCTGGCATGACACTGTAGCAAGTTTGGTTTCCCCTCTATTTCCAAAAGAATTCGTACAGGAATTAGCTCGAGACCCTGTCTGTTGGTGACTTCTATTTTACTCTGCATGTAGCCCTACTAGAAACTGATGGGAATGCTTCTGAAGGACCTGAGCACAAAGATTTTCACTTTCAGGAAAGTTGTTTTTATACAGAGCAAGTGAACAGCTCTGGACATGTGTATACAGCTCACTCCAATTATATAAAAACACTGTAAATTCAGCACTCTTAGCTTAAACAATAACTACAGAAAATACACTCTGTAGTGTAATACAAGGAAAAAAAATCCTTATTTACAATTAGGACTTCCAGATGCTATAGTAAAGTGACAATATCAACTTTGAAGAAAAAGTTTTTGCGCTTTACCATCAGCTAACTTTTCAGGCCAGTATGCTGTATGCTTTGTGCACAGCACAAACGTGGAGTCAAAAGGCTGGATGACACATACAAATGCAGTTTCCTCTTTAATACTAATTACACACATTTGATTTTGATTTGTGAGGGATGAGGAGAAACTAGAAAGCTCCAGTATGCAGTTAGATTAGAAGTCCAACAGTTTCTTTACCAACTAGGACAAATTTTTCAAACTTTTTCATGCGCAGAAAAAACCCCACCCAACATTCAAAAAGGTTAACAATACAGATTTTGACAGACAGGATCCTTTTGACTTCCCACTGCACAAAGCCAGGCTCCTGCAAGACTCTGGTTATTGCAACATCACACCACCACCGAAGGGATGACCATCTGCGATGACTATGGCAGAATCAAATCAAATGGAAAAACAAAGCTTCTTTAACCTAGTAAATAAGCTTTACCGTTCCTGCTTCTGGACTAGATACCTTAAGACATACACAGGAGTTTAGTTATAATAATTAAACTTCATGTATGTAGACACAAAAAGATTTTCATCTTAACAGAAGTTTATTTCATCCTGTCTTCCCCGGTTAACAGAAGCTTACTTCTTTATCAGAAATGTCTGTGTTCTTTGATAGTTTCTGATATTTTAAAAATTATTAGAATAAAAGAACTTTGGAGTAATTCATCAAAGGAACTATTATTTTCATCCAGGATTGCTAAATAATAATTACTTTTTTGAAAGACTGAAAGAAAGGTGAGCCTTCCACTTCTGTGACATCTTAAATTCTCCACCTGACAAAGCTGCTGATAGTGGCTCAACAGTAAAAATCAGGAGAAGTTCTCAAGAGCTGTTAACAAATTTGTATCGCTCCTGTGAAGAAGTGGGAGATATAGCCATGTAATCCTGTGCTTTACCATGTATTCAAATAAACATTATGCATTTCACTCTCCTTCATAGAATAGTTTCGGTTGGAAGGGACCTTCAAAGGTCATCTAGTTCAACCCGCCTGCAATGAGCAGCAACATCTTTAACTAGATGAGGAAAGCAGTCAGACTGGTCAGAGATGAACCATCCAAGTATTTCAAATCTATTTTGTTGTTTTAAATTTCAATAACAGCAATCTCAAAAGAATCCGATTATTTTAAGGTCTTGCGTTGAAAATTTTATTTCACAATATGTTCACAAACAAACAGGAATCTCCACCTACTTTTATAATAATTTGAATTTTTTTCAACTTGTAATGCTAATGGCAAACCTTAAGCCGTAAAGTTCTGCTACAGATCAGGAGAATGGTTTAACTGTGCTCTGGCCAGAGCATGGCTTGCCTGGGAGGAAAAGACAAGGGGTAACTGAAGTCACAGTCAAAGAGCAGCCTGCCATTAAATGACCTCTGCCCTGTGACAAACGCCCCAGGCATCTTGTTAAAAGTAGCACCTGTTGTCAAAACAGCAAAAAGAGCAGGGAACTAAAGGCAGGACTGGAATACTCCCCTTTTTTCTGAACTTTTAGTATAGTTTGTGTGATGTAATTTTTTGAGACCTTCAGTATACTTCCCAAAATAAAAAGAGGAAAAGCTTCAGCTACACAAATAAACAAAAGTCTCACCTTGTTATGTTCGTACTTGTATGGGATTTTGAGGGTATCCATGGCTCTGATCATGGCCTGCATTGCTGTAAATATATTCTGGTACACCAGTTTTGTAAAACCCCGTTTGTCTTCATCAGAGTAACCTGATCCATGAATGATTCTCATCTGCTTGATAAATGTGCTTTTGCCACTCTCTCCTGTGCCTGCAAGACAAGTAAGAAGGATATGCTTTAGCCACTGGACACAAACATAACTTTTTTTTGCATTATGCTGATAGCCTGATTAGTGCAGGGCTGAACAGTGTTGAGTGGTGCGTGCAAGGTAACTACAAGGACCAGTTCAGTGTCAAACAGCAGCATCAGTAGCAACTGAAATACCACTGGATTTAAACTTGCATTTTAACAACTAAACTAATGAGTAAAACAAAACTCCAAAATGTACCTATAATATTTGACTGCATATTTTAAAATCTTCCATTCTCGAAGATATAACCATCCGAAACATCTAACTTTAGGTAATTACTATGCAACATTTTATCTCAAAAACTCTTCCTTGGCCAACTTTCAGGACACCATGGTAGGCAGTGCGCAACCAGTAAATGCTTAAAAAAAAAAAAAAGAAATAAGTACTGTAATAATTACAGCCCTGCAAACTTTAACCTCAAAAACATGTGGTATCAATATTAATTAAAATTTGGCTTATATTCATTAATGGGCAGTCACTCCTTCCTTCCTTCAAATTTCTTTGCATCTCTGTACTTTGTATTAAAAGTAGTTTGATGATAAACATTTCTGACTATTCGTCAATTGAAAGCTAAGACCTACTTGTTGGAAATTTCACACAGCACACAACACACATTTCTCCTTTGCTCCAATTCAATGAGCTCATCCTCTGTGACTAGAAGAGCTTATCTATATTATTCCTGTGTTTGCTTAAAAGGAGTTGTTGAAATCTAGAATGAGCAGTTGCACAGCCACATAAACCCTGCGTGCACCCAGCTACTCAGCCCTACAGGAAACAAAACGCATGCAGCAGTGTACATTGCTCAGTGCTGTGCTCTTCAGCCTTTCAGCCTGGGTTTTACTTTAATAATTTCTGTAAAGCTTTCATGCCTCATACCAATAATACTTGTGCCCCAGGACAAAGGCAGCCTTATGCCCCTTACATCATGCTTTAGGTGTCTTGTCAGAGAAGTGTGTTTCATAGCAGTGCAGTGCAAGGTTGAAGGAGAACCCTTACGCATTTCTGAGATGGCACACTCTGCAAAAACCTAAGCTGGAAGCCTCTCAAAGCTTTGCCTTTACTGTGACCATCATTTTGAGACCTTCAGTCCCATTTCCCACACACAAAACAGAGTACTAACATGTCTTTCTTACACACATACATTCCAGCAAATCAAGCACAATCCTCCATACTGACCAATTTTATTTTTTCTGGGGAAAAAACAGTTATTTACAGAACCACAAATTGTTAGGGATTGGAAGGGACCTTGAAAGATCATCTAGTCCAATCCCCCTGCCGGAGCAGGAACACCTAGATGAGGTTACACAGGAATGTGTCCAGGCAGGTTCTAAATGTCTCCAGAGCAGGAGACTCCACAACCTCCCTGGGCAGCCTGTTCCAGTGCTCTGTCACCCTCACTGAGAAGAAGTTTCTTCTCAAATTTAAACAAAACCTCCTGTGTTCCAGTTTATACCCATTGTCCCTTGTCCTATCACTGGTTGTCACCGAGAAGAGCCTGGCTCCATACTTGTGACACTCACCTTTTACGTATTTTTAAACATTAATAAGGTCACCCCTCAGTCTCCTCCAATCTAAAGAGACCCAGCTCCCTCAGCCTTTCCTCATAAGGAAGACGCTTCACTCCCTTAATCATCTTTGTTGCCCTATGCTGGACTCTCTCCAGCAGTTCCTCATCCTTCTTGAACTGAGGGGCACAGAACTGGACAAAATATTCCAGGTGTGGTCTCACCAGGGCAGAGTAGAGGGGAAGGAGGATCTCTCTCGACCTACTAACCACCTCCCTTCTAATACACCCCAGGATGCCATTGGCCTTCCAGGCCACAAGGGCACAGTGCTGGCTCATGCTCATCCTGCTGTCCACCATTATTGCTGTAATGAAGTAGAATGTGTTCTGACGCTGCAAAGTGAGACCAAGCCTACCCCACCCTCGGCCTTCACAGGGACCCCGGGTCTGCGCTGGGGCGAGGAGGGCAGCACGATGTGCACAGGGCACTGCCCAGCTGCCAGGCAGCACCGGCCACACACCCCCCAAGCAGGCACCGGCCTCTGCGGGACGGCCGCCCTGGGTAAGTGACACCTGCCCGTCTTCCAGTTCAGTCAGAGGCGAGATCTTTACGCTTCAGCCATCTATGAATGGGGAGAAAACACCACTTTCCTTATGACTGCACAAAATTACAGACCTAGACACTACAGAACTATTAGATAGTGAAAAACACCTTGGGCTACCCTTAAGACCACCACAGCTTTTCACTTTTTCTGAAACGTACGAAACAGAGTCAAGTCCTTATATGTAAAATGAAATAAAATGCCATACCACGTATTTTTTAGAATTGTCTAACAATGTCCAGCTTTTCTGCAAGATATGTCACACATCTACTACAAAAAATTGTTCAACGTGAAACTACAAAGCACACAATTAGATGCCTTTTTGATATGATGAACTATTTTGCTAAAGACTCTGTTTTAACTAATGCATAAGGACATCATTTCCAGGAAACACCTTTGAATCAGTGGAATACAAAGTAGTTTCCAGTTTTGTTCCCAATGCTGCCCCACATAGGAATCCAGATGCTTTCAAAATCCCCAAATGCAAATTTAGCACAGAAATATGAAGAACAGGCTTGTGTTATCTACTCTGTTTTAAAACCTGGAGCTTCTAATTATTTTACTTCTTTATGGGGACCATAGGTAGCAACTGATATCACACACGATAATCACACACAAGAAAACATGGTGGTAGAGCAATTTGCATCATCTTAGAGAAGACAGTATTTCACATTATTTACTCCAGAAAGCGAATCTACAAAACCTGCAATATTAAGTAAAATTAAAATCCAAAGAAGAATCTAAAACTTAAGTCTGCATCTTATTGAGCTTTGCGGTTCTGTAATTGGGTGTCACTGTACTAAGACTTTGTCAGCCAAAGACCAGTAACAAATTATGCTCGGAGATCTACAGACATATAGATAGACACACACACACAAACTATATATATGTCTCTATATATATACACATATATATATATATACACACATATATACATATACATACACACACACACATATATGTATTTTTATATCTATTTTTCATACACGAGTATCTGAAAATATATATTGTATATACATGTAAAATATTATAAATACTCCTTTTGAACGCCATCCATCTCAAAGTTTCCTGAAGTCTGTTCCTCCCTCAGGTCAATGCCTAATACCACTTTCTTGTGCATGCTCACAGAATAATTTTCTGGCTAAGCCAGAGGCCATGATGAGGACATTCCTCATCCTCCTTGACTGCATGTAGTGTCACATGCACAGGGGCAGTGTGAAAAGCACCCTGGTGAAAATGGAAATCATGGGAAATTTCCAGTACAGAATGCATGAAAACAGGGTAAAAGAATACGAATTAACAGATATTAATAGTAATTTTGGGGGAGTCCTGTGAATTTTAAGAAGTGAAAATGTTTGTTTTCAGCACAATATACAGGAACTCACAAAAACTGCACATTGCTAGTTCCTCTTAGATTGTTATGATCAAGGGCAGAATGTCAATATTTTTATATTGCTGCTGAAAAGAAAACCATACAAAGAGAATTTCAAGCATGGCTTTAAAAAAAAAAAAAAAAAGAACAAACAAAAAAAACCAAACAGTGGCATCAAATCTTTCTGTAAAAAAAAAAGTCCTGTTTATGTGAAAACTGCTTAAGAGTGATGGAACACCACTTAAAAGCACATCAATAGAGATCTGCTTAGATACTTCTCCCACAACTAAAACAACTGGAAAGAAAACAAGCAATGTAATTTACTATCAGATAAACAGGGAGAAGTCTGGCACAATTAATTACCACTGTTAGTTAAGCAGGGCTGCAATCATTACAGCATTTTTCCTGGTGGGGAGTGGAATTTTAAACTACCACTGTTAAAGCACTGAGTCAAACCTAGATTTGATTTTTTAAATATATTTTCTGGCTTTTAAAATCCCATGGCTGGCAATATAGGAAGATTAAGATTTTGACTGATAAAACAGCAACTGCGCTTTCTATAGCCTCATCCATTACAGAGCAAGTTAAGATATGCAACTTGACAACATGTGCCTAAAATCTTACTTATCACAATAATAAACAAAACCAACACCAGCTAACAACCCAAACAAGACTCTTGAGTGGGCCTGTTTCACCTGGTGAAAAGAAGAAAACTTGAAAGTAGATAAAAAATACCTACATGTCCTGGGAGGATCTGAACATGCTACAGCTTCTGCTAACTGCAGCTTCTGTTACCACCATCCCAGGAATATCTCTAGCTGATACAAGGAGAGAAGAAAGGTGAAATGGCAATGGAGCAGATCAGCAGAATGGACCAGTGTGGGGTAAAACTATACTGAGATCAGTTTTCTGCTGGCTGCTATTGCACATTTAAATCAGTCAACACTTGGATCAGTTCTCTGAAGCCAGGTGAGTAATATCTTCTTGTCTGTAAGAAGCCAGTTGAAGGCCACACAACATACCAGATTCCCAATGAATAATAATATCACCACTCTCCCTGCCTATCTTTTGAAAAGAGTGACTTTCCAAAAAACCCATGATCCTACTATAACCCTTGGGTGGTACTTTGAAGAGAAGTCAATGTGTAACTAAAAACAAAACAAAACAAAACAATCTTCCTGATTTAAGCACACAGTATGGTTGGTCATTTGACTTCTAAAAAAATTTCTTTCCAGATAAAAAAACCAACTCAACTGATGAATGAAAATAATTAACTGTCTTCTAAAAGCAGTAAAGAAATGTCTCAAATAGTGATGAATGGCATAGAGGATTATAAAAATTTGTAAGAGTTCAGCACAGCCTGGCAAATCTCTGAAGCCCTCCCCAAGTTTTTTTTCTTCAAATGATTATAGCAAAAAAATACTACTGTATCATCAAGACTATTACAACTAGAGATCTGAAAGTCCCCCAGCAGTATTATCTCCAAAAAGAAACCAGGAAGGAAATCAGGTTGCTGAAACTCAGAAGTAATCCCTTATGTGTGTGCTTACACACACATACATAGATACATGCACAATTTTTTGTATTATTACTATTACTCCTGGAGCACATCCTGCAAAAAAGAAACTACAAAATGTTAAAATACAACTTTCTTTGCCGTGTGAAACTTATGGAAAAACTTTAAACATGGTTAATTTTAAATAGGTGACAATGCAGCTACTGGCAGAGTGGCTTAAACTCGTGTTGGCTGACAAGGAAGATGTAGGAGACTAATTTACAAGTAATTCAAGACTAGAAGCCTATGCTGACAATCTTTTCTTTCACATGGGTGTGCAGCACATACCAGTACTTGTTTTTTCTCCACTGTAACTTAAATAAATCTGAAGTATAAGGCAGAGTGATCAATTACAAGGGTGAAGATTCTTTTTAAACTCAAACAAAAAAAGATGCCATTATCTAAGCAAAATCCACACTGGCATCTGCTAAGAAAAGATGTGCTGCTAAACTATGCATGACTCTGTTTATTCCAAAGTTTGACCTACAAAAAGGTTAGGGAAGAAAAAAAAAAAGGCTGTATTTTACTGCTTGAAATTTCATATTTAAATCAGATAGAAAAGGACTTTCTTGATATGTAAGAGGAAAAAAAAAAAAAAAAAGCCATTCAAATCCACTACCCTGTTAGCCACTATCCACATATGTTTGTAAAGAACCATTAAATCAACTGTGTGTATGTTCACAAATGACTGGCTTTTAGCTTGGAACTTGGTGGCAGAAAGAGGCCCAGAGGTACCAGGAAAGTGAAGATTCATCAGTCAGAGTGGAGTCAACATCCCACACAGATTAGGTACAGCTCGACACTTCTATCTGCTGACCACGTTTCTGCTTGCATTATTACTATACCTACATTCTTTCATCAAACTTTACCCAGAAAACAGCAGTCTGTTGTACACTGCCTCACTGACTTAAAGAAAAGTGCAGAAATCAACCTCATCAGGTATTAAGTAGTGGAATAACTCCTACAAGAAGTAAGAGCTACACCAGTGATAGAGAGAAGAAAAATATTTGATTTCAACTATAAAGTTGTATTTCACTTGGAAGCAAGTTTTATGTCCTCTCTGCTACTACTAATTCAGCTACAGAGAAAACAAAAAATATGGTTTATTTTGTTGCTATTCCAGCGCTGGAATGCAGTAGGATCACATTTCTGCTGAAACCGAGTATGGCCCTATATCAAAACATAAAAACTGTGCAGAATTCAGACCTTGGACTGGTCTGGCTTTGTAGGTGCCAAAAAATCCAAAACGCATTACAGAATGCATGAGATCATCCCGGGAGCTGAAGCAAAGGAGTCAGTCTGTCCCACCACTTGCAACAGCAGCTTTCAGGCTCGTCACTGAAGGCCACCATCCAGAGGGATGTCAGGTTGGTGGCGCCTGCAGTGAAACTCACAGAGGTCGAGGCAAAGCTCCCCAGACACGTTCTGATACCTCTGTGGAAGTTCTGGAGCAGAACTAGAGTACCTCTTCTCCATCAAAATAAGTTGTTGAGGCTAGCGAAACAACTATGTTCCTAAACAAACAGCTCTGTCCATCTGAGGTGACCAAACACCTATGCAGACATCCTGATGCCTTACGAATGGATCCTTACCTCTACAGCCTTGGCCATCACCTCTGTCAACAGCTACCACAACTAGAGTTGTCCATCATGTTCAAGCTGGTAGAGATACCACCTAGCATTCCTTTCTAACTGAGGACTCTTCATACTCTACGCAACTTTTTTCTCCATTGCTAGAAAATATTATCTCCATCTCTGTATCACACCTCTTGAAAGACACTTAAGTACCAATCTATACCTCCAACCACTTTATACAATTATAAATTAATTTTTGGAATTGCCCATTTTCATCTTGGTCATAAAAACTAAGGTCTGACACCGAAGTATTTAAATGACAACTCATCCAGAGACATGAGTAGAGTTTCTATGAGGAAATATTATGAGCCTCCATAGTGAATATAGTAGGCATATTTATATTTTCCATAAAATGAACAGTAGTACTGGACTATCCTCCTTCTCTGATTATCAAACTCATTAATTAACATCAACAGATCACACCTCACGCTTGATTCACCTGATGATAGGAAACATTTCTGATGGCGTTTCCACCAGACTAATGGAGAATACTATGGGACAGGAAAACACTGAAGTTTCAAGCAAAGCAACAAAACAAGCCAGACGGGGAGCTAAAGTCTCCTGATATGTGTTCCTACACCAACAGCACATGGTTTAGGATTTATGTTAAAAACTGAATGGAATAACTACAAAAAAATCAGTTAGGAGAGAACTCCAGAGCTGGCTTTTGAGATTTAACAAAGCACAGGTTTAAAGTAAGAGCCATTAACAGAAAAATCTGGGAGATATGTACATACTGTTCTATTGCCAAGTGTTTGCTCCACTGACAGAATCTCTTTAAAATTACTACATAATAATCTTCTTAATTATTTTGTTCACCATCCACATGTGCACATTCCACTTGCTTTCAAAAAAGGAAGCATAACATAATTTTACCTTTCACTAAATTACCTCCCCTTTATCATTTTAGTAACTTATGAACATTTAGTTAAGATGACTATCAATATTCTATGAAAGAAAACAAAATACCATTTAATGAATGACTCAGGCAACAGCAAAAAAAGAGCCTGGCAAGATAAGTAAAGATTCCTTCCAAAGAAAGGACAGGTAGAATTTTATGAATATAGGTGAGGCAATGGAGAATTGCATCAAATAAGTAATGTGAAACATCTACATCAGTGAATTGTTTCAAGTCTTGTATGTCTGAAACGTTTATGAAAAACTAAGCAAACATTACTCATCATAAAATATTACTAAAGCTGCTGCATCTTTTCCTTACCTAAACTAAGGCTATAAAGACTGTATCTACCTTCTTTATCTAAGAATGTTTTTTTTTGTTTTCCTCTCATTGATTATTATATCCATAAATATCACATTGTACTAATAAACTTCTCCACAGGAGACTACGGGAGCTGAATTCTCTCACCTCCTTAAAAAAGGGAAAGAAGTAGTCCCATTCTGTAGACAGTATAAATGCTTTCTAAAGCAGAGAAATCCTCTTACAAATTTAACCTGGTTGTGTTCGAGCAGATAATAAACTTTGTCACTCTGGTGCAGCAACTAAACTCAAAGAAAGAAAGTGAGTCTTATTCTCATTGTACCAGTGACAAAAATCAGAACAGTCTAAGTGACTACTATGATAAAGTCTAAAACACTGAAATGATAACTGATTTAAAAAACCCCAAACAAACACAAAAACACACCAAACCACACTCTACAAACAACTCACCTCCCAAAAACCCGCACGCAACAAAGCGGAAGAAACTCGTTATCTTTTCAAGCTATAATCAGATAACTTCCACAATTCTAGAGCTGTCTCCTTACAGTTTGCGTATTATTCAGAGGCAAGAAAGCAAGAGAACAGAAGCTGTCTGCCTTCACAGAGAAAAGCAACTCCTCCAGATTTCAAAGAGCTTTGTCATGGGTTCAGAGGAGGACAGGACCACACCCTGCATGACGTCCACCTCCTCCTCTTGAAAGGATCCCTCTGAAAAACTAGGTACTCTCTGAAGACAAGCAACTCTTCACAGTCTGTGCACAGCTTTCTATTTTGCATGGTTTGGAGCAACCTCAACTAATTCTGCTTGAAGAGCTCATCCGTGAAAAAAAAAAAGTGCCACAAGTGAAGTTTCACCCTCAAAAATATTTTCTTTGTGCTACTCACAACTCTAACTGACAGCAAACTGTTGAAAATCAGACCACTGCATGCTGTTCTTCCATGGAAAAACTATGAACAAAACCAGAAGGAAACGCTAGCATTAGTGAAAGACAGTATAAAGCGAATTCTTACTTTCCTTTCACAGGGGAAATGCCAAATCTGTCTTTCAAAACTTGTATGTAATGAATTTCAAATGAGTTTTTACACTTACATCTGAGGGTAGAATAAGAATATAGCATTGGAAAGCAGACTGACTTGTAGACTCAAAGACACAAATATGTCAAAGTTGATCACTCTTCCCAAAGGTGCTTCATTTTCACACAAGTGACAAGCTTGATATAAATATCCAGGTAAATAAACCAATAACCTCTTCACCCAATCTTTTATTTTTTCTTATTCTATAGATAGACAGATGGATAGATAGATAGATAGATAGATAGATAGATCTTGTGTCATATACATAGGAGAACAGTGTCATATAGAACTACCTATAAGACAACATGTATTTTTTTTTTAAGCTATTTATTAATAGAAAATGGTAGTAATGTGCTGACCATCACCCGATTTCCTCTTACAACCATTTCACTACTGTTTGGAGAAAGACTGGGACTGGAGTTAAACCTCTTAACTTTCTTTTATAATATACTGAAAATGCTGGGAGCTGCAATGGACCATGTAACTCTACATGTCCTGCAGGCCTTCAGGAGCTGAATTTCAGTATGAGACCTCAGTTTCCTCACATTGCAGGATAAGGCTTGAGTTGGTTCTAGGCTTTACTAAGGATGACAATTATATAAAATGTAGGCAAAGAGGAAATACTCCTGCCATTAAGTAAGTCTAACAAATAAAATAATAAAAGATTTTAAAATAAACATGGCTGAATTTTTTTCCAATTTTAAGAAAAAAGTTTACAAATTGGTTAATACTCAATATCTCAAAACATTCTTACAGGTGAGGGCAGAGAAAGAAATCGCTATCTGATTAAGGCTTATTATAATGTTATCAAAAGCATTAAGATGGTTTGATGGTAAATAATTTTGATATTATTGATACATTATAAAAATTTGTAATTATGTATTGTATTACATTTTATATTGTCACATACATTTGTAAAATGAAATAATAGCATCTGCTCTTCAAGCTGATCTTCTAGAAGGCTCTGAGTACTTCACATTAAGTTCATTGTTTAAACTCCTTTCAAGTCTCTTTCATTTTCTGTTACTCAGCAGAATTATGAAGGGACAGACATAATTCCTATTTCTAGCAACTCTGAGAGACACCATTTCAGGGACACTATAAACCACTTTTCTGTGATTAATCAAAAGCAAGGACAAATACTGTTAGCATTCAAAATCGCAATATCTTCCCTTTATTTTTACCATGGGAGAGAATAAGATACCTTTACTACTCTGAAAAAAATACCTACACCTTTAGAAAAAAATATCATCATGTCTAAGATACAGAAACAGAGTTTACTGTTGGGTTTTCCCCAACCCCCTCTACAGGTTAATGCTCTTCTACCCAAATGAAACTGACACCATTACAACTGGAAAAGGGGAATCTGGATCTCTTGGCATGTTTTATTATCAAACACAACTACCATGTACAAGAACATTCGTACAAAACAACAGCTGTATTTAACTTGCACACAAAGCCTTATACTTCACATGTTCTGCTTTCATGAGGTGTAGTTAGGATTTCCACAGTCAATTTTCGAATTTATGTTTTAAAGAAGTACTGTAATACCCAGAGAGTATACCTGATATGCATTTGTGTCCATCAGAAATGCTGATAAAAACCAGTATGTTATGCAATTTGTTAATTTTTAACAATGTTAACAACTAAGTGCAAAAGCATGAAAACTCACTTTCCAATTAAAAAAAAAAATAGTATTTAGTGTATTGTATGTTTGTGAGCTCTATTTTGACAGACCAACATAAAACTCTTGACCTACCACTCATACAAAAGGGCTCCATCCAGGAGCTGAAAGGACACAGCAGAGCATTTTGTTTCTTAGAATATGAAAATACTTCAAAATTAATTGTTTTGCTGCACCAAAACTAGTATAAATGTCTCTTTACTGAAAACAAAAAATCACAGGAATAGTAGCAATAATTATGCTATAATTATGTCAAGCAGCATTTCTGATATTACTGAATATCACTATCTTACATGAAACACTAAGAACAGCAGTGCTTCTTAGCATTTTGTTCATTTTTTTCCTCAAAAATAGTTGGCCACTGCTTCTAGAAAAGATATTCATTCAAATACTGGGCTTTAGTCTAGATATCATGGAATGTTCCCTCTATGGGGGGAAAAACAAACACATGCAGACACACACCACCACACAACATGAACAAACAAAAAAACCCTTTGGTTTTCAACCTTTCTATATGTCTCTCATATATCTGTCTTTCATTCATGCCAAAGAAGAACATTTTCATATGGATTTAGATAATTGAAAAATTAAAAAAGAATAAAAAAGAAAACAGATTGTGCTGGTTCTTCTAACAGATGAAGAGTTAAGAATTTTTTTTCCCACAGAGCTATTTGAGGTCTCATTGTGTTAGGTTATGTACTCTCAGGAAGACACTCAAGCTGTCCCCCTGGCCTCTTGTGTTTTTTTGTTGTTCATGCTTCTGAGCACTCTATGTCCTCTGTACCAGTAAGATAACATTGCTGTTTCTGAACACGTAATTAGACAAGAGTTGACTTGCTAGCATCATGATCAAACTTACATTAGAGACATAAAGGATCAAGTGTTGGTATGCAGATACCTCTCAGGCAGTTTCCCTGGTCCATTCACCCAGCCAGCACTACACCAGGGACAGAAGGATGCTTTCACACCTCAAATATACCCCTGGCACTAAAGCAATAAGGTAATTTTTGCTTCAGTCCAACTTCAAACAAACAAGCCCAACCAAAGCACAGGGTCTTGAAAGCAGAGCCTTGCACTGACCGCAGTGAGGAATCTGCCAGGCAGATAATACACCTTAAAAGGTTTACTACACATTGTGTATCTTCCCTGTTTTCCAAAGAAAACCCATCTTAATAAAACCGTAAAGGCAGTACTGCCTTAATGGCGTACGCTAAACACAAATACTTACAGTAAGCATTTTTGCCTCATATTTAAGACTTCCCTCTACGCCAGTGTGAAGGAGATGGACACTTCCACACTCCTCCTCCTTCCCTGGGGAGACTGAACAGGTGGTGGCAATCCAAACCCACATCTACCTGCTTTCAGTCCCACTCATACCCACTCCTTGAAGGAGTATCCATCTCACTCCCATCACCACCCCAGTTACTCCCTCTGGGGCTGGTCTCCATGTCACGGCAGCTGATCACAGCACCAAAGCTGGGCAGAGCAAGGAGGTGAGGGTGCTTTAGGCATTTTACAAGGAACAAAGAAATGACATCCTTCCAGCAAAATGAACATGGGGGGAGGGAGCTTCGGCAGACTTAAGGGCTGCTGTGAGGACAAAACCGGGCAGAGCTGGGGGTGGGAGAGAAAGGCCAAGGCAGATTCCACTTCCCATTTCCCACCCAGCAGCCATAAGAAGGCCTGGAAGGGCTTTCCCCATCCCCCACAGGAGCTGTGCCCCTCCTGCCCGGCCTTCGACCCACAGCCATGCAGGGTTGTGCCAAACCCAGGGCTGTTCTCCCCACAGCCCTTCAACAGGAAGGTTTCTCAAAGGACAGTAAGCAACACAGAGAGAGGCTCTGCCCCTGAAAGACCTGCCCCTTAGAACAGGCTGTGTGTCTCTAACCCTTCTCCCCCAGGACCGGACAGAGCCCAGCAGAGCTGACAGCCCACGATAAGGAGCCCTGGCGTGGCAGCAATACAATAAAAACACATTCCTGCATTTGTGTTTTCATCCCTCAAATAATCGGAAAGGTTTGAGTGTCGGATTTGTGCTCCCCTTGTTTCTGCACTTAAGCTGTCTGTGTGTCTCCGTGCACACAGGGCCGTGGGTGTGTGCACGCACACAGGCTGAAACCCAGGCTGGCTCCAAGGCCGATCGGTCATAAATCCACCCCGAGGGAAGCACAGTTCCAGATATTGTGGCACATTTCCTGCAGCTTATGGCAGATCGTCCTTAACTCAAGAGAGTGCTTTTTAACTGCTGCTTCCCCTGGAGAGAGTCACTAGCTACTTATTTTTTGTCATCCTTTTGCACATTGTCTTCTCAGCCACCACAAGAGCCATACGCTAATTAAGCATCTTCCCCAAAATGAAGCTCGCCCTTCTGCACACCTCTTTCCCATGCAAGGACAGGAGTCAAGAGCTGGCCAGCTTGTTAGCTGGACAGGAACAACACAACTGCTATATTATCATACCTCAGGAAAAACAGCCCATGTCTGATTTCAACCATTTCAAATCTAACAACAGTTTAATTATATTAACAAAAGAAAGACTGAACAAATTCATGTTTTTATCATGTTCTTTGCTTATTTTAATGTAAATATACATGCACACCATGCACAGAGTGATGAAGACTCTATAGACACAAATACACCACTGACACTCTCTGAGTTTAAGAAACCAGGTCAAGGGTAGTATTACCAAAGAACAACTTTATAATTAAAAAAATTATAATTAGATCCTCCACAAAAAAAAAAAAAAAAAAAAAAAAAAAAAATCCCTGTTTTTTATTAAGAAAAAAATAGAAAGTAAATTGAATAGCTAAGTTCTGAGAGGACATCCTTGCTAGACTTACACACGACACCCTATAGGTATTTTCATGCTAAGTACATGATTACAAGAACGCAGCTTTCTTTTCAGATGGAGCATTTGCTCATGAAAACACCTGAAAAGCTGTAAAATTTTAAGCCTGGGGGAAGTGATGGCTGAAAGCTATTAGCAGGTCACTAAGAACCCAACATGAGAAGATACTAGGGTCAAGGGGGCAGATTTTTCTCGTCAAAACATCCAGTCCCACTATTTTGCATCAGCGCTTCTAACAGCACAGTGTACCGGCACGCTGAGAAGAGTCGCATTTGAAGGCTCTGCTCCCCTTGCAGTGCAGCAGTGGGGTGGCAGGACAGAGCACCCAGAACCTGGCCCCGCTCACTCGCACGGCTCAGCTGCTTAGGTGAAAGCGAGTTTCCAGCTGCACCTCGGACAAGGCAAAACTGAGGGAGGGCTCCAGGACTCTTGCCTTCTCTTCAAGAGAAATTGCTCATCCTCTGTATAATTAACTTGTCATATGCTGAAGGTACATATTGATTTAGACCTGATTTTGTAACCTTGTATATATCAGATTACCCCCCCCCACAAACTACCAACCAAGAATGGCTAGACTAACAAATAAGTGCTTTATACATATGAGGGTAATAAAAAATGTGAAGTAGTATCAACTGGAAAACAATGGGAATTGTGGATAAGCAATGTGCCTTGTTGCCTCTCAGAAAAAACATCCATTTGCCAGATACTTTCACAGTATTAGAAGAAATCTTAAGAAATGCATGAACTAGATGCATTTTGAGTTAACAGCTACTGTTCTACCCAAACATCAACTCTAGCCAAAACCACATACTACTGAGATGCAGCTATGTACCTTTGTATAAGCCACCTCCTTTCTGTCCTCGAGCCTCTTGACAGTTCTGTCCTCTCCTGAAATGACACGTGGCTTCCTGTTTAATGGAAGTCCACATGCTGTTCACTGGCATGTAAGTTATTTGCCTTATAAATCCTGGTTTACCTCTGCATCTGAGAGAGTGTTCTAAATTCACTTAAGTTCCTGAGTAATTAAGTTTGTTATGGTACTGGGGTTTTGTTTTAGGGCCTTCACATAATTCTGCTTTTCACTGGTTATACTTGTGTCCAGTTTCAGAGAGATTACTCTGAATATATTTCTAACCATTTTCAATGCTATGAGCAAGACACTCAAGAACATGCTTATGCTGAGATTCTGTTCCTGTTCTGATTTTGTACACCAAATTACCTAGAAAACTAACTGTCAGGGCAAGGAACCATAACACAATTGCAGCTCACATGGGGGAAAGGTGGTGGGGGGAAGGACTTCTAGCTTCTGTTAGCCTTTTTTTTTTCTCTAAAGGAAACTTTTACTTCCAGGATGTACATAATTCCTTTCCACAATACTCAAATCAAAAGTGTTCTAGTCCAAATTATTAGTTTATGTTTTAGGCGATTAAAATGCAGTATTCACAAGCCAACATTCTTTATAAATTTTTTGTATTATAATTTCAGTTCAGCTAAAAAAAAACCCAAACAAAACAAAAACCAAACCAACCAAATAACCAAGTGCACATCCAGCTGTCAGCAGAAACCAGAGTTAACCATGCAAAGCTAAAAAAGGATTTACTTACAACAACCACAATGGCACAATGCTGAAAGGTGATTATATCTGGCACCTCCATATTTACTTCTACTTTTGCATTCCTTTTTATATCCTTGCAGTAAAAACACAGTACCAAAGAAAAAAAACTAGCTTATTTAGAGTTATAGCAGGTCGTCAACTGTAAGAAGGCCCCTGTGCACCAACATGTGGAGGAAACATGAGATCCAAAACTCCACCAATTTTCAAGTTAAAAATAAAATACTTTTGTCTTTATAAACTGCAGTCTTTAATTCCCTTTTATATAGGATTGGACTGTCTGAAAATGTATCACGAAAAACCTTGGAAAATGCAACAGGAGTGATTAAAAATGTTTTCTTCATTCTCAGGCTTGCTCTAGGAGGAAGGAAGAACAAAAAAAAATACAGATAATAGGTTACAATGATGGAAAATACAACCTAGACCTTTAAGATGTACAAAAAACTGGCATAACGCCACTATTGCCCTAAAGGACTTCAAGCTTGTATAATAACAGCTCATTTTATGGAGAGTACAAATGTTGAAAATGCTAACACTTACAGCACAAGGAGAAGTATTGAGACAAATGCTTTTTACTCCACTAACTTCACCATTTCTGACCAACAGACCCCTCCGTGTGGCTTCTGATTTTCTGCAGAATTTGCAAAACCACCACCAAAGAGAGATGTGTTGCTGTCAGTGACTGCGCCCACCCTTTGGTCAGGACTTTGCTCATGAACCCACCAGCAGCCGTCCACCCTCCCCGTGCAGGTCTCGACACCGTGCAAGCCCAGAGAAGAGAGCTGCACGTGGAGGAAACCACCTCTGCCCGTGACAGCTTGGTGCAAGTAGCCAGTCACCTACCCATGTTGCGGGCACAGCCTGGCCCTTGGCCAGGGGGGTACGAGGAAGGAGCCCCTCTTCCAGAGACAGACCAGAAGCAGGCAAGGCAGCTCCCTAGGAAAATCATAGTGCGAAATTTATTTCTGGAGCCTTCAGCCACAAGCAACGCAGAGCTGTTTGGCTGCCATCACGCTGGTCACTGACAGGTGTCCAGAAAAGCATGAGGATGCCACTCTCAGCAGCAGTGGTGGCCAACCCTGTTCCATGCTTAGCAACATTTTTGTTTTCAAGAGGGATGGGGAGTAGAAGATGACACGATAGTCAGGTAGTTCTGAAATATCCTCTTTCTTCCTCTGCCTGGTCAGCTGCCAAGTTTTGGGACACTTTGCTGACCCCATCTGTCTTATCTATCACACAAGAAATGGAAGAAAAAGCCCAGCTGCGCCAACACTACTGCCTTACAGACCCAAACAGCGCTGGAAGCCTTTGCGCATTAGTAAAAAATTAACCACTGCACCCTCTGAGGTAAGTACACAGAAGCTGCTGAATCATTCATGCACAATCAACACTTCATGCTAATTAGCAGTTCCCTCAAAAATGTTTGCCATGAAGAAGCTGCAGCTGATTTTCTCTTAACATTATTTACAAAAACGTGCAAGCATTCTGACATTTACAAAGGATGGTCCCCTAATACCTGGTGCATGGGAACAGTCCCATAAAATACAACTGAAGTTTGGTCTTCAGTTTGGAGCTGTTCAGGAAAAACATTATGTAGTAAACAACAGTAGGTTTGTCAACTTCGGTAAAGCAACTTAAGTTGATCAAAACATGCAGTGAAAGACTACTTTCTCGCTGTCGAAGACAAACAATGAATCTACAGAAATGTGATAAAAGAAGGCAACAGATGACTGAATCCCAGATGTCCTGTGTTACTCCCTGATATAAAACTTAAGATTGATGTTTCTATTCAAATAAATATCAATCCTCTTTGACTGTCAGCTGATATCAGCTTTTAAATCTGATTATAAAGTCGTCTTGTGCCATCTCCCACAGCTTTCTATACTTCACAGTTTCACCTGTTTTCTGAAGATGAAGAAAAAACACATTTTAAAGGCTTCTGCACAAGTTTTCAGAGACTAGCACTTTTATCAGGTATCACATAGCTTTACTTCACCCTGCCAGTTACTTCCCTCCTGCCAACAAGATAACTTAGAAAGTCAAAAAATGACAGTGGGTTTCCTACACTTCAGTAAGTGTCGCGGTTTAAACCCAGCAAACACTGAAAACCATGATAGCCACTTGCTCTCTCTCACCCCCAAATAGGGGAAAGAATTGAAAGTGAAAGGAGAAACTCAGATTGAGATAAAAGATAAAAACACTTAATAAAACAACAATATAATAGAAATATATTACTAGCAATAATATATATAAGAAATGGAAAATAGAATACAGAACCAAAGAAACTCAATGCAATTCCTCACAAACTCTATCTGAGCTGAGCAGCCAGTCCCAGGAAGAGCCAGAGCATCCTGGTCCCGAACAGCCGATCCTGGCGACAGAGAGAAAAGACCAAAAAGGCAGGAAGGCCCAGAGGCCTCTGCAAAATGGCAGAACAGTGAAAAGCTGAACTAAAGGAACTCCTGAATGGAACTCAGCCAGAATGGAGCTGACCTGTAACAAGTCTCCTCAGCTGGAAAACACGACTCTCACTAAGAAGCATGATGCTCATGCCATGGAATATTCTCATTGGTCAGCCCAGATGTCAGTCAAGGTCTGTCCCATCCATGCCCCCCTTCTGAGCTGCCTCGCACCTCCAGACAGAGAGCCCAGAAAGACCTTGGCTCCTGGACAACAACTAAGGTATAATTAAGTTAAGTTCTTACATTCTCTTTATTCAACCTCAAAACCACTGTAACGTTACTTGACAAAAAATATTAATTCTGTCTTTCAGAAAAGATAATTTCTAAGTCTTGAGTGCAAAATTATTTCTGCAATCTGAGTTTGCAAGAGAAAACTCACACTGTATTTACATAAAAATATGGATTTCTACACTATGCAGTTCAGAGTCACAATACTGAAGTTCAACTACCAGAACTACAAGAAATTACAAACCCTGTTGCAGCTAAACAGACCAAGGTACGTTCAGACTTTTTTCTTCTGGGGGGCAGGGGGAGAGGTGCATGGAAAAGAAAAAAAAACCTCCCCACAAGTTTCTAATTGTTAGCTCCTCCTATACAGATTCCACTGATATCAGTAGTAAGGAAAAGACACAATTACACTTCAAAAAAAAAAATTAAGTTACAGAACAGCTTGGAAAAAGAAATTAAAGAAAGTGATAATGACCTCAGGAAAGGTTAATCATAAAACCTTCTTTTTTTCTGTGATCCTTATTAAGAATTTTATTCTGCCATCCTTACTCTAAGTAGTCCCAACAGATTAGTACAAAGTATGGCCTTATTAATATGCATGAGGGCAAAAACCTGAGAGTAGACATAAAAACTGCAATGTGTATTTTAATCATTTTAGAGCCATTCTTGAAAAATAAGCATTAGATGCTTTCAAAAATTCTCTGCCACTCACTTAGTAACCTAAGTACCTAAATAGTTTTTAACACAGGAGAGAGGAGTCCAAGAACAGAGTTAGCATGGTGTGAGCAGTTATGACACACGAGCTGCTCTGCAGTGTTGGTTTGTTTCTTCTTTTTGCCTGGGTAACTTCAGTTATGTGTAAATGTCAAGCTTTATAAAACTAATTTATTAGTCCTCTTTTATTTCAGTCAATCTTGCTGGACTCGATAGTTAATGAGAAGATTAAACATGTTAAAACACTGTACTAATAAGTAACTTCATTTATGTTATAGCATACTAACAATTGAAGATAAATTTAAAGAGCCCACTCTATAATTTTCTACTAACCACCATATTTTTAAACTAAACTATCAAATGAAAGAAGCAGAACACTTAATTTTCTGCTAATTACTTACATTTACTCTAATGCAACTCTATTGTTACAAGTTTATTGTTAACCTGTTCTAATGCTTTTTAACTTCTATTTGAGAAGCAATTCTTTGCAAGGTGTTTTATTACATCACAAAACTAGGTGTACAGGTCATGATCCCATTCCTTCTCAACGCAGAGGTGAAACATACACTTGCCTGAACAAGAACACATTTGAGCCCAGTGTGGTTGTGCCTGTTCTATGTGGTTTACCAGTCCTCAGAATGGTTCCTCACAAAGGTGTTTATGTTATTGTTGTAAATTTTCATTACGGAAAACTGTTCGCTTATTTTTAAACAATCAAGAAGAACAGGCATCAATGACATTTTCCTGCATTACTTTTAAAGGTTCTTGGTACTTAACCAATAAATACAATTTTTTTCTACAAGTCTCAGCTGCATGCTAGATTTTACTGAGATATTTTTTAAAAAATTAATTCCACACAATATTTTTCTACATGAGCTATCTGTTTCAAATCAGAGTTAAAAAGATGTTACCTACATTGTCACTTTGCATATCCACAATTTTTTAAAAACAGGAGTCAGTATCAAGGACAGTCTCCAGGTGGACAAGCTTCTTAATCCAAATTGTATCTTCACACAGTGTCATTTGGACTTATGTAGAACTGTGCCTACTGGTGCTCCACAACCATACAGATTCCCTTTTATCATATACCCTCCACTGAAAGGTGCATTAGCTGTTTCTGGTAAAACACAGATGCAGTGATTTGTACTCTGTACTGTATGCCAGCTTCCAGTTACTCAAAACATGGTGCCTCTTGGAACAAGAGAAGACTGCAGGCAATCCAGTATTTGATTAACTCTGGAAAGAATGTGAAATTTGCAAGAAGTCCTACATTTTTATAGCTCCTACATTTTTATTAGCCTGAGATAAGTGTCTTAGGCTCTTCTCTTCCCTTGCACAGGTACTTCCTGAATTAGCAAGACTGTAATGCAACCATCCCTATTTCTGTAGATGAACAGAAGACAAACTTCATGTTGGAAAGCCATCTATTACCTGTTGGCAGAGGGTTGCCAGCCTTGATGTTTCCCTGCTGCAGGGAAGGACCTATGGCAAACAAGCAGTAAAAGCAGAAGTTTCCAGAGGCTGTCATTTACCAGGTCTGTATACAGCCCATGTGCCTGACACATTAATAGAATCACTGAGCTTCCTCCACAGACACCGTGGAACTGCACTGCTGGCACGTGTGCGGTGAGCCTGGTGCTCACAGAAAGCATTGGTTTTACTAAGCTTGTGCACAGTGACTGTAGTATGTGTATACACTACTTTCACTCTGAGCATGTGAGTGGGCCCTCTAAGAACATCCATGGGCTGCAGACACCTGCACAACAAGTAAATGGCACGCTGATTATTCCCGGGCTGCCTTTGCAAGAGTCCAGACTAATATGCCCTAGCATGTTCAAGCACCTACACTGTGAAAAGGATAACATTATATTCAGCACACTCTGAACTGTCCTAAACTATGTTTGCCGTGGGCTATTTCAGGCAGAACGAGCATGAATTACCAATGAAAAAATATGAGGTTTCTTTGTGGTGCTGGCCTTCACTCAAGGGCCTTTTACAGACATAATCCTGAGTTGAATCACACCACTGCTGAAATGTGTCCGTATTCTGAATAAGCAGAACAGATGAGTACAAACACCAGCCACTGCTGAAGCTCTACAGGTTAAAGCAAGCAGAAGGGACAGTGGCTTCCTAAGTTTTTGCTCGTGGACAACTCAAACAGTAATGTGTCTCTCCGGCTGTGAAATACCACCTAGATCAAAAGCATGTAGGGAAGGAGATGCCCTGGAGCTTTGCTGTAGCCATCGATTGTGCAGATAGGATGAAGCACCATGCCTGCAATTCACTCACTAGCCATAAATTATTTTCTTTGATTTGTGAACCACAAAGGCTCACTGGAAAAGGAACTATACTGGGATCCAGGTAACATGCTCTACTTCTGTCACCTTTTTTACTTCGTAAGTAGGTTTTCACAAATATAATCATTGTTGCCATTTCCTGCTGTTATTTATTGTGCTATTTTATGCAATAAACAACTTAGTGTAAAGCATTTTAAATCCTACTAACCCACTGTTTGCAGCAGAGCAAATGGTTTAACCATTCCAGTGGGGATCTCATTAGAACCTCAGTATCAATGAATCTAACACACTGATACACTGTAACGAGCTGATTTTTATGTCAAATCACAGGAACCCTCTCAGAAGCACCTACATCAAGGGATGTTTTCATACTGCAACAGTAGTTCATTACTGACAGCTACTAAGTCACCAACATGATCTCCTAGGGCAAAGAAACAATTCCTTTATGTCAACTGCAGATGTGGGCCAGTTGGTTTACATCCATCCTACCAGCAATGCTGTACACATAATTTGACTTCAAACTGGACAACCACAAAACAAACTGTTATTAACAAAAACGTTGTCTTGGCTTTTGCAAGTAAGGATTGCTAACATTATGCTACACCAATAGATATGTCTTTTTATGTTATTTACCAGCGATCTTAGTTAGAAGCTAATGAATCAGATAATTACACCATTATTTGTTCACTTGAACTGATCATCTTCCTAATCAAATTTATGAGATACTTACTAATTTTCTGCAAGGCCATGAGAGACAGTCTGTAATTCTCTTTGCCTGTGAACCTGGAGAACGAAGTTATGTTTCGCATTTCCATGTCCTGTGAATTCAGCTAGCAGGCTATCTAGCCCCAAATCCAATCCCATCTCAAGAGTTTTTACATGTTTTATTTCCTCCTCTTCATATTACTTAATAAACAACTATTTTTCTTCTCACCAAGAAGAACACAAGATCCATGGAGGTGAGCTATAGCGTAGATCAGGTCAGGAGCTTTTTGTGATTTTATGTGATACTGAAAGCACTTAGGAGAGTATTTGACCTCTGTAAACATTACAGTGTAATATCATAGCTTGCTCCCTTACAAACTCAAGTGATGGACTAAGATCACTTCTTCCTTCTAGTTAGTGTAGGATAGTTTCTAAAACATACTTCTCCAACACTTCAAATGTACTCTATCAACCACCTAATCAAAAGCTTCCCATCTCTTTCTTGAATTAAAATTTTCTTTTCCACTCGTGTTGGTGGCCAAAAACCTCCTGAGAAACATGCAAAAACGGTAATTGTACATCAAGTTAAAGGTATCTGGCTCATTTTAAGCATGAAAAAATTCAAGTCAGGGTCATTTTGGCAGACAAAAAACTGACATAGGAAAGCCAGCGTCAAACCTCTCATCTAACAACAGTTTTGCAGCTACACACATGGCATAGGTCAAAGTTATTTTAAATGCTGCATGAATACACTTGCACATACAGAGATAGGCAGAAGGAGAGGTATTTTTCATTTCTTCCTGACAAAAGGACAGTCTGAAAGGTTGGTTGTGTTTTTCCCAGCTCAATTTCTTCAAATACAAGATCAGAAATATTATTATGATTATCTCATTTTTCTGTATATAAAATAGATATACAGAATATATATATAAATGTATATAAAATGCTATTTGGAAATGCCTGCAAACATATGCATTTTTCCAGTTTAGCTGTGCTTCGCAGCTCTGAAAATCATAGAATCATCTAAGCTGGAAAAGACCTTTAAGATCATTGAGTCCAATAATTAAGCTAACACTGCTAAGTCTACCACTACCATGTCCCTAAGTGCGACATCTACATGTCTTTTAAACACCTCCAGGGATGGTGACTCCACCACTTCCCTGGGCAGCCTGTTCCACTGCTTCACGACCCCTTCAGTGAAGAAATTTTTCCTGATATCCAATCTAAATATCTCCTGGAACAACTTGAGGCCATGTCCTCTTGTCCTATCACTTGCTACTTAGGAGAAGAGACCAACACCCTCCATGTTACAACTTCCTTTCAGGTAGTTCTGGAGAGTGATATGGTCTCCCCTCAGCCTCCTTTTCTCTAATTAAACAACTAACCTGTAGGCATGGCAAAACTCCCACCTGAAACCACTGGGGTAGACATACACTAGTCTTTAAGCTAGGTTCAGGAGAACACTTTCAAAACAAACCCTCTCATCTCCCTTGTTCACTGTGCTCTCCTTCATTATCATCAAAATACTTCCAAGTGAGAAGCTGGATTCCTTTAGAATAAAACCAGTAAAAATGTAGGCTAAGGACCACACCTAAAGCATTCTAGCCACAACCAGCCATTTAGTCCCTGGGATCAGACTAGACTTGGTTTAAAGCAAAGCAAAACGAACAAACCAAAACCAAACAAACAATCCAAACAAACAAAACTGTGGAACACAGACATCAGGTTCCCAGCACCTATTGTTTTGCCCCAGAGACCCACTCTCCAGTTCACATTATTTGCTAACTTAGCCTTTATCTCCACTCCCCCACCTAGATTAAAGGGATAATAATAATTAACTACTTCCTCCCTCACAAAGGCAACAGAGTGACTGGTTAGCTAACGGGTGTGCAACGCTCTGAAAACGTGCAGTGATACAAAGCTATCCCCTCTTATTACAAACACTCTTGTGCTGTTATCAACCAAAAAGAGAGCAGCATGGAAACAAGAATCAATCCAGAACATCCTTGGTTTCTCTACAGTAAAACTCTGCTCCACTTGATTAAGTCACTCTGATCATAGCAGGTTTATTTCATGAAAGCTAATAACCTGACCAAACCCTCAATGTCACTGCTATACACAATAGAAGGAACAAGTACCTGCCACTGTTTTTGTGCATCTCCTACTTACTTATTTTTGCTTAATGGAATCCAAGATAATGTAAGGAATGTACGGATATTTACTTCTGAGAGAGCCATGTTGTTAATTACGATCTTTAATGAATCTTTTTGGCATTGCATTTATGGTTCCAGAGTTCCTTACCTGTCAGGCTTGGCAGTACAGCAATAGTCTATTGTGAATTTGAATTTGTGGACTCCTGAAGCTGACGCAGAAGATGACATGGCAATGCACATGCTATTACAAAAGCACATCGGTTAGGTATGTGATGAGAACATACTTCCTACCTGGAAACGAGGGCTCTGAACTACGGCTTTGACTCAGGCTACCAACATGTACTCCACTGCTCTTTGTGGGAATTTCACTGATTGTCCTCAGCAGGGCTTTCATGGATGGCTGTGAGACACGTTATCCTCACATCAACAAGAGAAGAAAGAATGACTTGGAATTTAGGTCCAACTCCACAATTCCAAAGATTTTTTCATCTGTGCTTTGCTGCTCTATATTTCCACTCAGAAAACTCTATATTTCCTCAGTTTTTGACATTTAAGTTCCCCAGCTGTTTAGGATTTTGCCTCTGACTAACTCAAAAGCACCCTGCTGTTGACAAAACCAAGAAGTGGTTGCCATGCTAAGTGCCAAGAGAGTCTGTAAACTAAACATCTCCCTGCCTCCAAGACAGACCCATCTGACAAGGTAAGCAAAGCAAGCCTGCCATAAAGTGTGAGGACATCTTGTCTGCTTCAAAATACAACCACAGGAAGAAATAACCCCTTCTACTTAAAAGAGCTTACTGTTTAGCAAAATCATGCAGGACATGTAAGAACTTTAATTAATTTCTCTTCTTTGGCCAATTCAGTTCAAACTTCCAACTTCAGTCTCTTAAGAAAGATAACTCATTGTCAGCCTACGCTGTCATCTATCTTCCATTCTTGAGCTGAAAAGCAGGAACAAAAATGATTACGTTCTCAACCTCAATCAAAAGGGAGTCCCTCTCTGCATCCAATCCTGCCAGTTCTGCCCATTCACACACATGCTTACTCACTCATGCCATTCTTCCTGGGCTTCTAGATCAGGTCAATGGGCAAGTAAGTTATGCACTGAAGTGCTCATTGGCAGAGGACCCAGTTCTCTCTAGGAATCCCGCAATCTCTCCGAACAGATTCTTCACCTACACAGTGTGTCAGGATGAGGAACGCATGCAGCGAGGTGTGCAAGCCTGCTGAGAGCTGCAGTGTGAGAAGTCAAAAACTAAAGAAGCTAGATGTACTACAAATCTAGTATTAGTCCAAAAATACTAGTCCAAGTTACTTCCAAATACCAGTGTGACTGCATAGTTTAGACCAAATAAAATAGCACATTCAAATACATCTCACAATAAGGTTTTTCAGAACAAATGAACTACTGGTGCCAGCAAGAATACCAATATCTGACTGTACGTGATAGAAACAAAAAGGAAATTCTACAAATAGCCACTTTTTATGGAATTGTAACAAGAAGATGTTCCCAAGTACTTAAATGTGAAACTTAGTTCAGATATCTAGTGAAGTATTGGATAAGACATGAAAAATCTTACTACTCCTAGGGAAGCATTTCAAGTTCAAACTGAAATCTGCCTCTTTTGTAGTTTTGGCATCTCAGCCTCTTTCCTGTCTGAGTCTAAAAACTGGGTGACATGTGAGAGGAGAAACAGTGTCATCTATGAGAGCAACATCTCCTGCCTCTACTCCTTCCCCTACTTGAAAATTTTGTTTCAGTGTGACACTTTTCCAAATGGAAAAGCTATTGTGTGAGAGTGAGATAATGATCCACAAAATCCACAGTTAACAGCAAACTCCTTATCATTTAGAAACAAAATCATGGAGCAGGATCCAAACTGCAATGATTATTTTAAGCAGATCACAGAAAACCCGCAAAGTTGCCGAGATGCAGTCACTCCCTGGCAACTCACGGCATCAAAAGCACTACAAAGCAAATGAAAAAACAAACAAGAAAAAAAAAAAAGTGACCAACCAAAATCCAGATCAGCCTGAATCAGCATTGTTTGAGAAATTATGGTGAGTGTGGATTCATTAATTGATCCAGGAATTAAGCCTGGTGCCACTTCCAGCATTCTTCTGAAATGTAACTCATAGAACTGTAATTACAATGAGATTACTGGTAAGAGAAGGCAGCTCATGATACTTATTGTTTCAGAGATACCATTAGCTTAGGAAAAAGAGGAAATACTCTTAAGTGACATTTATTTCTCAATATAGAATTGAAACAATTTGCATTATCATAAAAACAATCCACCTTGCCTGCTGATGGACTTAAATATGCTGTCTGAAATTCAGAACAAGATTATTGTGAAGGCAATAAACTTTGTAATTTGCATTGTCAATTGGTCAAGAAGGAGGTTTGCATCAAAGAGACTTGGGGAGAGAATAATTTTCTCCCTTCATGAAAAGGGATTCATTAGTAAGGCAACTGTATCAGAACAGAGAATGGTAGGAAGGTAAAAGCTTCATTTACAACTGAAAAGCTAAATGTAAAAATACATCTCTAGACATCCTCATTACAGTCTCCTCAGTCAGAAACCTGAGATATTCCAAGGTTCTTCACCATAGTGCAAGATACACTGGAAAATTAACAAGGTCACCATGCTTGGCCACACAGAGTACACACCAAAATCTCTAAGGCTTTCCCCACTTCTATTCCATAACACAGAAGAAGGTTTGTTTGTTTTGTTTTCTGGGGTTTGGTTGTTTTTTGTTGTGGTTTTTTGTTTGATTGGGGTTTTGTTTGTTTTTTAAACATACCTTATTCTGCAGGCAGAGGACTAAGACTGAAAAACAAGTCTTTGTAGGAAGCAAATGCCTTAGCATATTTAAAGCAGGCTACTAAGAGAAGACAGACAAGAAGATAATCTGGCATTCAAATGGCTTTTGCCTTCCATTCATTTACTCATTTTCACAAAAAAAAAAGGAAAGAAAATAGTATAACCCCAAATAGGTAACTCAACTAATAGCCATTACTGGAATAATCATCTAAGGAAAGCTTGGGAAGCATCATTTGGTTGTTCAGGTCAAGATGCAAAGAAATTCTATAGGTTGAGGGCTCTGACAACTATTTTGAGCAAACAAACATACACAGACAAACAAAAAGCACACAACACAAGATACAAAACCCTCACACAGGGTTATGACAAAAGGATAAACACAGGTCCATTTTTGGAAAATAAGAGCTACAAGCCAAGCATGATTCCCTGATGGCTCTCACTTGCTGAGGAGTCCTGCTCTCCTCAAGCATTTCACTGCCTACTTACCGCAGCAGCACTGAGAGGCTATTCTACATTAAAAGACAGACCTATTCATGGGCCAAGGTTGCAAATCCAGCGCAGTCTGACAAAGGTCCCGCCTCTCCCAAACTACAGGAGATGTTATACCATCAGACCACACAAATACCTTCATTCTTCCTCGCAGCAGACAGAGCTAATGTGTGTGTTGAAGCCTCACACTTCACTCCCCCAGACATCAGAGTCACCTGTAGACACCAAGGCAACAGATGCTTTACTATACTGGAGACATGGTGTACCACAATAGTCAGCTACAGGGTACAGGCTTACCTTCAAATACTAGCTAGGCACGGGGAGGCGGGAGGGGGTCCTAAATAAAGCAATAAAACAGTGGGAGTAGAATGACTTGCTGCTTTGGAAGTGGGTGCCTGTCTGCATCTGAGCCTGGGTCCTTCCTCACCATCCCCATCAAGTGCCCTAGGAGAAGCCACCAGTTCCTCTAGCAGGCACCTGCTTCCTCCAGAGCAGTGTCCTGCCAGCTTTGGTCTCTCTCTCCCAGAAACGAAGGCAGGAGCTGGCTGCTCTGCCACTCCAGCCCCACCATGCTCCGCCAAGGGATACACAGCAGCACCCGGCGTGCTTCTTCCTCACCTCCCACTGTTTTCACCTGAACTCACAGTAACCTCGACTAGACAGACTGTCTGTTTCAAAAAGTTAGTTGTATTTACTTTAGAATACAGGTATATCAGTCTATTACATGTCTTTTTTTTAATGGATGTACACACTGACTATGAGCCCTTATATTTGCAAATAATCTCCTGACTCTGCAGCACACCTCTGTTAGTGATGACTACTGACAGGAGAAAAGAAGGCGGCATTTTTTCCTTCTGTTACTTTTAATCTATAAATCATTTGTGTTGTGCAAAAGGAATTCACTGGCACTAGACAGGGTATCTCTGAGAACTGAGCAAAACAACTGAGTTCGTGACCACACCCAAGTGTCACTTACCAGCATGTTTTGGTACCGGTCTGTGCTTACATGCACAGCCAGCATCACGCACACACTTCACACATGGTGTTAGGTTAGTTGGAGGGTTTTAGTCCTGCTGTGTCTACTCCATTTGCCAACACACTGAAACTACAACTGCCCTAGCTTGCATAGTAATGCTGACATGGCTGGGGGTGCTGACACTGGATCAGCTGTGAAGGCCCCTTAGCTTGCAATCACCTGCTTGAAGCTACAGGCTGCCTCAGTCCTGTAGATGTTCAAGGACCAGCTGGAAGACTGTCTTGTACTATCCACCACAGCCCACAACTCAGGGTAACAAGCTACTCTGCTGTTTTCCCCACTGGACAGTCTAAGCAGTGAAGCTGGCTACTGCCCAAGAAGCATGCTGACATACTGCTACTGGAAGACCTCTGAACTGCAGAACTAAGGTTTTCACTGATTTCCCCTCAGGTACCTGGCCACAGTGGCCCAGGAGCGCCTACAAAATGATTCTTTGCACACCTGTAAGGGACTTATGAGTGAGTGGCAGCATAGTGAAACATGAATCCCATAGGACACCCCCCACACTAATTAAATGCCTGAGTAAACTGGAGACACAGCAGACCTGAACCTGCAAGATGCTGCTGCAGCACAATTGCTGTATTTCACAGAATCACAGACTGGCTGAGGTTCTAAGGGAACGCTGGAGGTCATATGCTCCAACCCCCTGCAACAAGATGCCCAGGACTTATTCTCTTAAGGAGGGAGATTCTGCAACCCCCCTGGGCAACCTGTACCAGTGCTCAGTCACTTTCACAGTGAAAGTGTTTCCTGATGTTCAAAGGGATCCTCCTGTGTTTAAATTAGTGCCCCTTGACTCTCACCATGCCACTGGACACCACCGGAAAGAACCTGGCACGGTCCTCTTTGCACTCTGCCTTCAGGTATTTTTATACATTAGTAAGGTCCTCCCTGAACCTTCTTTTCTCCAGGCTGAACAGTTCCAGCTCTCTTGGCCTCTCCTACTATCAGAGACACTCGAGTCCCTTCATCACCTCAGGCACCTTTTGATGGACTCCCTGCAGAAGCTCCATGCTTACCTCTCTTGTACCAGGAAGCCTAACCTCAAACTCCCTGACCACCAGGCAGAATGAGAAGCAGTCTAAATGTAGTAAAAGATGACGAATTTTTTTTTTCCCAAAGCATACAGGAGCTCAGGCTGCCTTTGTGTCAGTGCAGCATCAAGTGCCAACCATGCTTCAGCTTTTTTAGTAAATGTCTGTAAACCAAGCAAAAATGTGCTGGGCTCCACAGTTACAGACGACAATGAAGTCCTGTAAGTAAGCAGCAGTCCCAGAGGCCTCCAATCTTCATCTTGGTAAGATTCAGTCTATCCACAAAAGTCTGAAAGCTGGATGATGGTAAGTGGGAGAAGGCATCCTGTAAGCATCCCAGATTCTTCCAACTGCAGTTAAGTCCTGGAACATCCACATCCTCCTTGATAACAAGGAGCACTCAGATTCTAGGGACAGACCCAGTTCCTCTGCATTAGACAGAGCACTCCTTATGGCAGGCCACCAAACCCTAGAGGGGAACTGGACAGGTAAAGAGCACATGACAGAGAGCTTTGCTCTCGGTACTAGTCACTGGATTTCTGTGGAAGACAGAGTTGCAGAGTTTATAGAGTTTTCATTGTCAGAGAAGGAGGAAAAACATTCAGAAAGGCAGACTGGCCAAAGAGATCAGAGTATCTTTGCACTATTGAAAGTGAAAGGGGAAGGGGTGGACTCATTCAGCAGAAAAATCAAAGGCAGATTAAAATTAAATGAGTAATCAGTTTAAATGAATAAATTAGGCTCTTTGTACAAACATTCTAGATGTCTAGGTGATAAACCCAAAGAATTGCTAATATACAGATGTAAAGAGAGATGTACAATGCAAAGACTCACACAAGTAAAAGTTCAGTGATTAGCTAGCTGCTTCTTTTACACTTCAGAATTGCCTCGCAGCCAGGGATCCTTAATATTTTTCGTTCAAGTTTTAACAGAGAAAAATTGACACAAAATCTGGTGCTGTGGCAGATGACTATGTCACAGCTAATGCGAGAGACAACTCAGCGGCACTCCTTAAATACTTCTATGAAAAGGGATGGAGATATCGTCTCCCAGTGCCATGTAACTGATGCGAGAGACATCAAGTAAATTACCTTTGTATTTCTGCAAGTTCACAAATAGTAATTTCTAAAACAGAAAAGCACCACACAGAAATACTTCTTAAGAAAAAGAACATGTGGCAAAAGTAACTGCAGAAGCACGTGATTACGACTCAATCCTGTTTGCTATGTGTAAACAAGTCCAGCACCAGTAGTAGAGGTATGTTGTAGGTATACTGCGTTCCATGAGAGCTACTTTAGCAAAAGCTGACAGAATTACCAGTGTAAATAACCAGATTTAGATTTAACATAAGAGCAACTGGGAGTAATTTCAGAACATTTTATCAAATAGCCTACACAGCCTCAATTTGAGGAAACAAGAAAAAAAAAATAATAAAAGCAGCCTGGATAGGAGGGGAGGTAAAAGGCAGAAATTGGAATAGGCAAGTCAAAATCTGGGAAAATTTCACAATTTATTAATAGAAAGAGTCCAATGAAGGACTCCAGGGCTCTATGTGAGACTGTTTTGGATTTATTTTTTTTTTAAATCACAAAACACTTAAAACCACAATGGTGCCTCACTAAACTGCTGTAGTAGAACACTTAATATTCATCAGCATGGGAAAACCATACATAATCTGCAAACATTTTTGTTGTTGTTTTTAGGGAAACACAGACCACATTTGCAATGACAGTTTCCACTGTCGCACCCACTGAAGATAAACGCTAAGGAGGATTTACTAGTTAGATCACTGTCACTCAGCAGGACCAGACATCCCTTTTCAAAGAGTTTTAGAAGGACTAGCTAGGAAGTCATCTTTCCTTGTAACTCCTGAAATGTCACCCCAAAAAATCCAAAGTATGGGAAAGGAGTGAAGGAAAGAGAATGCATACCAAGAAGTTTGCTGTACAAAGTCAGTGGTTTTGAGGAACTAGGCATCTGCTAAGCAACAGATCTAGTGTCATACAACAAACCAACTTAGCATGCATTAAATAACAGTTGTTTAAACAGTAAGTATTCAATCACACAGGCAGAAGTCCTCAACAGACAGCTGTCTCCCAGACGGGATCCTAGCAATATTAAGGTTGGGGTAAGAAACTTAAATATCTTCACACATGAGATAGAATAAAAAAATAAAATTATTACTGACTACTTACAGGTGACACAAAAGCTGTGGACTGGTAAGTTAAGAAGAGGATATGATGCTGAAAAGCAATTAGAATAAACTGTAAGCCAGAAACAGGCAAAGACTGTGTGTCTGAATCCTGTTAAATGTAAGCTTGTCAAACAATGAATGAAACAATTCTGAAAAGCAGTTATTTAGAAGAGTATTTTAGTTACAGTAGATAGTTGTCTAGACATGAATAGTTTAATGTCATGGCTCAGAAGGCTGTTGCGCTCCTTCAACACACCTCAACAGTGGTATCCCAACGAGCAGAAGAGAAATTTTATTCCTGTACTTGTAATAAAATGTAATAAAATCGTTGTTCAATTCTCACTATCTGTACTTTAGAAAAAAATGTCTAAGAGTTGGAAAGGAGTCAAAAGACAGCTACAAGAACGATTAAAGGATTAGAAAATCCACCTTACAGTTACACAGTTAGGACTGAACTATGAACCATTCAGACTGAGCCATCAACAGGGGATACTGGAGTATTTTCTTTTTGTCCTTGAAGTCATTAATAAATGTGATGTTCAAGAGGATGGTGAATTTAAACCATACAGAGTAGAGGAGGTTTATTTCTTATACTTCATCTAATGTCAGAAAATTAATTCCACAATAAATTAACAGGTTATCAGACAGGTTGCTGGTGTTTTGTGGAACACCCATGTTATTTTGGTTCAAAAAACACCTTGACAAAACAAACAAAACCACCAAACCACACCAAACACAACACCAGCACACACAAAACCAACACAAAAAACCCCAACCAAACAAAACCACACAAGCACAGGGATATATTCAATTAATGTCACTACACCCAAACTACAGTCAAGATTGTTAGTTTGAAATATTGTGTTAAAGAAAACAGACTGACTAAATCAACGCATAAACATTTGTCTTACTTATGGCTCTGTTCTGACCACTCCCCAGAGTTCTGACTATCTGTGCACATAAAAAACCTTGCAAATAAATGGGGAGGTATTAGAGAAATGCATGTCACGATGCTGAAGTAGCTTGGTATCATGTACACAAGACAGATAAAACACACAGGCATGTAAGGTGATGACCTGTTTCAGCAGCTAAGGATTTTTCCAGAAAATATCATCACTCCTTGGAGATACAACCAACTAAAATACAGAGATAAATCATTACAAAGCACTGTCAGAGTGGTATTTTTTCCTTTTTTGAAGTTATTCTAACATAAGAATGTCCTCTCAAGGCTTGGCAAGTCATATATACAGTAATGTTGCAAAATTGCTAATAAAAAGGACACCTTCTTTTGTGTTTTGAAACAACAAATGCCACATATCTTGTTCTGTTTTACTGGTTTTACATTACTTAATGGGAAAACTGCAAAGACAAAAGAACGCAGTATAAAAATTTAAATACTATGCTCTTCATTTTAATACATGAAATTGTAGACAAAAAAAGTCTGCAAACCAAAAGATTCAGTCAAATTATTTTCTGAGAATAATCAAACTAAAACTCCACTAAGTTGTAAAGTAAAGCAAAAAAAAAAAAAGAAAAAAAAACCCAAACAAACAACCAGACAACCAAAACCCAAAACAAACAAAAAAACCCATAAAAACACAAACCCCAAAGAACAAACAAACAAACAGCATAAGAACACCATTAGCCACAGAATGCTTGTGTCAGAAATTTCTTCAAAGGAAACAGCTTAAAGCCAAACATATTAACTTCACTGTTCAGTGTCAGAGGTTTGCATTTGTCATGGGGAGCACAGCCACAATCAAGCTATTAGCAAATTCAGTTCATGTTGTTTATCTGGTTTTGGTTCAAAGGCTAAAATCTTCAGAGATTATCATAAGTCTAGTTCTCAAACCTAACTAGATTTAATAATTAATAGCAGAGTATTACTCTGTTGTACAGCCAAACAGAACAAACCCACAGTGAATCAGAATTCATTATTATCATGTCTTGCAGACAAGAAGCAAGAATGAATGGAATTAAGCAAATAAACCCCAAGAGAACAAAAATTACCCTGGACAAAAACTGTTTCTAGATTCCAATGATCACAGATGGTGTTAAACCCCTACCTTATATGAACACAAGTCAAGCCATCTTTAAAAGTAAAATATTACTGATGTTAACATCAGAATTAGGGAAAAAATGCTATTAGTCAATTTACTTAAATTCAGTAACTCAAATGAACCTCTTCGTCCTGTTCAGAGAAAATACTCAGTTTTAAATTTTAACAAAAGCAAATTTACTCCTGAATAGTCTGTTCTGCCTTTCTATGAAATCAGCTGCTAAATCAGGACAAACAGTCATCTAAGTGAAATCCACCTTTTCATGGATCAGAGTAAATGTTTATTATCTACTTCAGCTTATTTACCATTTCGCTACTGAGCTAAACAGACCATAAAGAAACTGAACACAGCACAAAAAAGTCTCACATTATTTCTTCTTGGCATTTTCTTCTCATCAAGAAAAACGAAAGTTATGTTTAGGTGCATTTTCAGAGAAAAATGAATGAATAAATAAATACATGAAAACAAAGCATTGTTCCAGGCAGCAATCAGGTTGGGAAGAAGTATAACATCCTTAATTCCAGGAAATTACTTATTAACAAACCACTCTAATGACAGAATAATCAAGCCAATTCCTTATCCATCTAACAGTCCATCTATCAAACCCTTATCTCCTCAATTTAGCAGTGAGACTGCTGTGGGAGACCACATCTGAGGCTTTACAGAAGCCTAGACAGATGATATCCATAGCTCTTCCTTCGTCCACTGATGCATCTACTCCATTGTAGACAGCCACTAGATTAGTTGGGCACAAGTTGTCCTTGGTGAAGCCATGCTGGCTGTCTCTTGTCACCTCTCTGTCTTCCATGTTTCAACGTATCTTCCAAGAGGATTTGTTCCATGGTCTTACGGTTAAGGCTAAGTTACAGCCTGAGTTTTAGCATTGCCAAAGCTGTTTCCCCATCTCAAGGGATGAAAAAAAAGTTTCACGTGAGAATTATAAGGATACTTGATGGCTTAGGGTTATGGTAATGAAATAAAGGGACTTTGATCTTTAAATCTCTCTTTCAATAATGTGCCAGCTCAGCAGTGTTCAAAAGTCAGTCAGACAGCTGCTAGGTGGCCTGTGCTCTGAGATAAGCTACTGATCTCATAATTGCTAACGATGACCAGGTACATACACCATAAACTCCCCTCATAAAAACTGGCAGCCCTAGGATAGAAGAGATTAAATTGGCATGGGGATTGTCACCCTTTTTGAAAACAATTCTAAGTGTCAGGTTCCATCAACACAAAAAAATGAAATGAAAAGGAGCAAAAAAGAACTTGACCTGACCTATTTACACATATGTGTAAGACACTGCATTTTATTCTTTGGGCTTTTTTTCCCCTCCAGCACAACTACACAGTGTCTCAGTTTCTAGGCTACCATTATATCATTTTTAAAAACAGAAAATAAGTGGAAATATTGTAAGAATCCTTATTTTCTCTCCTAAAAGATCAACGGATTTAAAGCAAATTTAAGAATCCTTATTTTCTCTCCTAAAAGATCAACAGATTTAAGCAAATTATGCTTCTAACAAAGGAGTATTTGGGGGTTGTGTTCAATTTTTTTAAGTTGTTCCTTTTTGCCTATCACCTTCGAAACATTTTCACTATCAACGTAAATGTTGATTTCAACACCACCTAGACAACGCTGTCCAAAAGGGCAAACATCAAATAATGCAAATACCTGGACAGGTACATAAGAACCTGCTGAATACGCATAAATGATGCCTTCAGTTTTCGGCATTAATTTCCATTGCCTTTACTGGTCTAGCTATGAGACGAAGTGGTACACACAGTGCTTAGTAAATCTAGTATTAGAGCAAAATAAAGGTTCCATACTTGATCCTCAGTTTCCCAAACCTGACCAGTTCCTAAAAGCACAAGGAATTATGGCATCTTTCCCAATTGTTATGCATTTTGGGTTTTTTTCTGGCCATTTAGTTAGCAGTTGCTGCTACAGAAACCTTCTGTTTTACTTTCTGTCTGACTCTATTCACCAAGAAACATCAGCTGGAATAGCTTTAGGCATTCTTTTCCAACATTCTCTAATAAAAAGAAAGATAATTAACATCAACATTTAAAAGTTAAAAACTCTCCAGTGATGGGTTTGTAGAACCAGGAAAGACAAGCAACTTTCCTTAACTTATATATAAGTTCTTATTCAGTACAACAATTCTTGTCAAAAATTATCTTGTTTCTTCTGAGTTTACAGCTGGTAGAGCATGAACTGGCCAAGGACCAAGACACAGTATGCTAGCAGCCAGTGAGCATACAGCTCAGATACAGTGACATACTAACAAGACTAGGCAGTAATGTATAGTCTGTGCCATAAGAGCAAATACTGTGAAATCAAAAATATTTTTACCTCATGGAGAATTTCAAAACATATAAGACATGTTTATTACATAATATCTCAGTTTATAAAACAAAGATCAAGAGGGGGATTTATTTTGCTTGATTTCATGGCTATATAACTAAACCAGTAATTTCTAAACTCTCAATTCCTGTTTACTGAAAGAATCTGTAACAGGTTGGGTTTCGAGCACATGCAATTACACCAAATTCCTCCAGACTAGTAAACCTGATCTCTTGTATTAGGTTTAACTCTAAGGTGGTTAACCCCATCTGGAAAAACAAAACAAAACACCAGAGCTCCTGATCCACATTTGCTGATACTTACCAAGATTAGAATTGTATTTTCAGTTAACTTCAAGAGAGGTAAGGACCTAACCGCACTGATCTCTTTAGAAGAGAGATTTTGGCAAGACAAAAAAATAGGAAAAAAGAAAAAAAATAATATAACATATTTCAACTGCTGCCTGCCCTTGCCACAATCTCCCTTGGGGAAAAGCAAATCCTTTTTCAAAACACTTTTGATAGCTGAGGCTGAGTTCTCAAGCATTTAGACAAGGACCACTATGGCACTGTCCTAGATATAAAACAAAACACACATATTACCAATGAGGACAGGGCATTGAGTAGATATTTTACCCATGTATCTGCTCTGAGATGAAACCAGACCCAGATCCAAGCACTAGACAAAACCGTCTGGTCCCATTCCTAACAGATGCTGCTTCTTGCAGAAACTCTCCGATGTTCTGTTGCTTTATTCAAGCTACGCGCATATTGCCCACCAGCTCCTCTTCAGAGAAAGACGAACTGAACCACCATGGTGTGGCTCACCTAAACTGCACCGTTCACATCGGCCGTCTGCTGAACAATTCTGCCTGAATGGATCCACTGACAAAGGAGGAATCTTGTTCAGTGGGTTTTGTTTCTGGAACAGCCACACCACCTTCTCAAATGCAGAATGAAATCAAAGACAGCACTTTTCTGTTGGCAACTGCATCCGCATAGGGCGTCTGGAATGAAACTCTACAGTCCTGTTAAACACTAAGCATAGTTTTTCAAATTAAGTAGTTGACTATTCCATGTCATTCGTCCTTTGAAACCCACAAAAGACATGAATCTGTAGATAATCAGCGCTCAGTTTAGTTTCCGTATCAATGTTACTTATTGGGGTAACAATATGCTTTCAGAACATCTAAGATTTAATCTTTAATTTAGCTTGAAAAAAACATTTGTGCTGTTCCTGGAACTCTCCCAGTAACTTTCAAAACTTAACTTCTAAAACTGTGATATCTCTTAGACTCATGCCCTCCCGTGTTACTGCACCTAACTTTTTTGTACAGAATTAACAATACTAAGGCCTGCTGCATGCTTCCTTCTATGACGCTACGAACACCACATATATGACCTCCTGGTATTTCCTACACTCTAACTCCTCCTTGCTTTTGTGGTGCTTTCCTGCTCTTCGTTCCTGCCAGAGGTTTTACAATTAGAGCAAACAAAAGGTGAATGCTGAAAAATTTCCATAATTTTATTAATAACAGCTGTTCATACATGGTAGCATTCAAGTGCAAGGAACAGATTTTTCCTGAGTCTTATCCCATTCAGCAGGGCAAGAAAAAACACTCGCTGTTTCAAGTATTCTATTACGGCAATAAAGCTAACTACCATTAATCACATATCTATCTTATAATGTTATTTCACACCTTCCTGGGATTGATTTTGCAGAGACTGTAATATTACTTCAAAAGAAATGCTTTCCCCTGTGAAATTGTGATTGCCATTATATACTAACAAGAATAATCTGAAGCAGCTAAAAAAGCAGGATTATTCTTTCTTAACTTTGCAGTATACACTCAAATGTCCATTCTCAAGAGATTCTTCTGCTCAGGATAAACTTTTGCCTCCTGCACTATTTCAATACTGTTCAGCAATGTAAGAGAAAACTTGGGGTCACTTGGCTCTTTGATGTATGAGTAAAATTAAATTAATCAGGACTCTGACTATTCAGGCCTTCAGACAGTTCCTGTTGACTTCAGTGGATGTAGATCACTTCTAAAGAAGTAAAACCAAAACAGCAACAAACCCTTTTTAACACCTGCAAATAAAATACCCCTTTGTGTGCACTAAAAATAAATAACTATGTTCTTAAATACATTCTACATATACGTTCTCCATATGTTATCACACTGGTAGTCAGATGTTGATTTTTGTTTTCCTCAAGAGAAAAAAAAAAGATATTCATGTCTAGCTAAGTATATATAAAAGCGGTTTACATCCAGAATGAAATAATATTTCCTTAGAAAGAGCTTCTGCTAAATGAGAGATATCTACCACTCTTGTTACAACACATATCAAAATGTATGTTAATTATTTGTTCATTTTACAGTTCTAAATACGTACTGTGGTAACTACCTAAAACTACTGTAAAGTGTTCAGTGTGAGTAGGACAGAATTATACAAATACAAGTTACAGGAAAAATAAGAAAGCTTGGTTGTTTCTCTAGCTGAATAAGAAGTTATACAAACCCAGAATCCTCCATTGATGGCTTAATGGACCCACTTCCTCTTCAATTTATCTACAGAAAGTCTAAGTCTGCTAATTCACCAAGTTCTGCATGTAAGTCTTTGACTCACCTGACACCGGTATAAGAAAATAAATGCATCTTTTCTGCGTGCTTGCTGAATATTCACCTCATGTTCAAAAGCATCTGTCCATGTAAGACTGGTTGCCATTCAGTCTAATTCAAATGGCTTATCTTCCACCTTTTTCCTTTGGTAACACAGAGAATGAAAGGACACTCCTGTCACGCAACTCTCTTCACTGACACATCTGCTATCTCAAACACAGGAAACACCTACCACTTAAAAAAAAAAAACAAACGTGTTTTGTACATGACACAATACCAATAAATATGCTGCAAAACAGCAAACAGTGTCACACACCTCCAGTACTTCATTTGGACAAGGCTTATAGATATGTAGGTGTAGCTAGCCATCTAGCATGATACTGCCAGACTACTTTCTTAGATACTCAAGGCACTTCTCACTGAGAAAATACTATATAATATGAATATAGAGTGTGGAGACAAGGGATGCCTAGGATTTAAGTTTTATGGCTACAATCTATCATGCGGACCCAAGCGCTGCTTTCTGAGACCATGCAACATTTCCACGCACAACAGGCAAAACAATGTATATAAGAACTAGAGCACATGGCTTCTACTACTTAACAACAAATATGTACATACAGGCTTAAAATACAAGCATACAGAATAACATACATTTTTGTTTGGCATATGCCAACATAAAACACCTCTTTTTTTTTTTCCCCCAGTTATAAAAACAATGTGTTTTTATACTACCATTAAATGAGGGATGTATATTAACAACTGCAAACTCTGGAGAACAATCATATGGTTTTACAAAGTCTTCAGTAGTAACGAAATACAGGAGAATTTGAAAAATACATAAGATTAAAACCAAATCCAGTCTTCCACTGAGTTTGTTCCAAAGTGCCTTAAACATTACAGCCAAGTTGTGCTAGCCATACTACTACTACGCCTTTGTAATATGCTTCAATGCTCATTTCCGAATTCTGGCTTTTCAGAATTACAATAGCAAAAAAAAAACTTTGGCCTGTTCTAATCTGTTCCAAAATTAAGCAATGATGTACAATGAAGTACCTAGAAGTGGTATTTTCATGTTTAATCACAGAGAGAGTTTCTTTTTAAACTAATACTTAAAAATAATCTTAGCATGCAGTTAAAGTAACATTTGAAAATCTTTGATACTGTGAAAAATAAAAAGATATCATCATTAATACACAAAAAGGGTGAGCCAAGCACTTTGTGTGCGTTTCACTCAGTAACAGGAGGAAATTAAGTAATTTTTCAAGGAAGCACTGTATCTTCCACAAGTTAAGGGAGAAAAAAAAAACTCATCCAATTTTTTTTTCTTTAGATTTGCTACTTAAGTGCATTTACACGTACATACATCCAATTTTTAAATAAGCAAAACCAACTATTTGGAACAGATACGCTTATTAGTGCTTTAAAACCCTTTGAGTTAATAATACCTTTCACTTCGCAGTTGCAACAAGTCTGAAGAACACACATGGTCAATTAACATGATTCATCTTAAACTGTGCTAGTAGTCTCCTTATGAGCCAAAGGATATGGCTCTGTCCCATGTTCAAAATCCTTTAACCCACTTAGGCTTTATGTCCCATAAAACTTTACAAAGTGGAACTGAGAAATTGGCACTTCTGAAAAAAAGAATAAAATAAAACCACGCTTGCCCATGTTTGCATAAAATAAAATTAAACAACACTAGTTGTTAAAGTTTTTGAGTGAGAAAGACATGTAATGGAACAGCAAAGGTCTATTCAATTAAAAACAAAAAAAAAACAAACAAAAACCAACCAAACAAACAAAACAAAAAACAGAAAAACGGAAAAACAAAACAAAACCTTTTTTTTAGATGACTTTTGTATTACCAGCCTCACTGTTTTTAATGACTGCTTTTTTATTCTAAAATGGTTTTGTCTGTCTCAAAACCTTGTGAGTGAGTCACACAAACAACACAAACATAAATGAGCAACTGCCCATGCTGAGGAAGCAGTGACTGACTAAAAAAAAAAAGAAAAAAGTAGTGCTATCAGATACCTAAAGTAAACCCACCAATAAAAAAGTTTTCCTCAAAATCTGCTCATAATTTAAACCTGAATCTCTACACAATCCCATGACTCTGACAGCAGTTCACCACTATGCTGCATTTTACAAGATTGTTAATATTTAAGTGTTAAATTTAATCCAAACAGCTACTTATGCACATGAACTTTCAGTCAAACATAGGACAGAGGCTGACAAGGCAAATGACCAAAAATGTGTTCACAGTAACAATTTCTGTGTTGGTTTCATTACACAAGTATACAAATAACTCCTAGTATGAGCAGCTGAATGTTCACCTCTCTTGGTCTCTAGTTCATCATGCTTATGCCTTCACAAATGTGTCAGAACTCTTGGTTTTGCACTAATGCTGATGAATGTAAAAACCTTTCACACACACACTTAAGAGAGTTTTCCCCAACATCTTCTATGCGGTGGCTTCTCCCCCGTTCTCCCTCAACTCACAGCATCCTCTCTGGTCCCAAGTGATGTCACAACCGGACCCCAATCTAACACGACCTACCCCTGTGCTTCACACTACCGGTGGGAGGGTACTGCCAAGCAGTATGAGGTCTGCATCCACGCCTGCAGAAGCTGATCTCTGAATGCCTTCCCTGGGCTTATCCAGTAAATTTCATACATTTTTTAAAACCCGAAGAAGCCTCTAGCACTACTGTGAAGAAGAATCAGAAAATACATTTGCACCTGAGTAACAAGTCAAATATGCCAACTGCCTCTGCTGAAGCTAATGTATAGCATTAAGTAATTACACTTAAACATCCATAAAATTAAGCAAAGGTAAGCTGTCTATCCCCTATATTATCTTCTGTTTGAATCCTGAAGCAGTCACAACATGCACTTCCACCAAACAGAACCAGGCCAAAACGAGACAGACCGTTATAACTGGGAGTGCTGCATGTGTCTCCACCACTCCTTTCCCATGCCAGCTAAGGATCCCAACACCTTTCTCCATACGCAGAAGACAAGCTGCAGGAAACAGTACATTAATATGGAAGCCCTAAAATGTATTCTGACTTTTCAACTCTCCTTACCTCATTGAAAAGGCAGTTTTCTCCCCTAGTATAAATCACTACTTTCATATACATAATCCAAGACAAAAATCTTCAGCATAAACATCCCGCGTCCACTTGGAACACCCCCACTCATGCACGAATCAGACAGTGGTGCAGACATGTTCCGAGGCCTGCAAGTCCCAGGCAGACGCCGTATAACCACAGGAGCTACACGACATAGTACAGTACACTGGATACGGGCAGATGTATTTTAATTCAAAAGGCTTATTTTAACACACGCCAAATTTCTATTAGATAAACACTTCCTCTGCATGCTTGCGGCTCCAAAATAACAACCTGTTTTAACCAAAGATAAATGATACAATAGATTTTATTTCCTGACCAGTGGGTGGATTCCAACGGTATTAAAGATCCTGTCATCCTCCTGCATACTTCAGGTTAGTCCTCAGCTTCCTGTGTGAATCTGGGGCTTTACAGTTCTCTGTTCTTTATAAAAAACAGCCTATAGTATGATCATAAGCCCCTTATCCCAGTTTACCTCATTAAACAAAAATCACAACGAAAAATGCAACCAGCGAGCCAACAACCTTCCCAACGCTAACAGAACAATGCAGATATTAAACCCGCCACCATCGATCTGCACAGCAGCTCCTTCGGCGAGTCCCTTCGTTAACCCGCTTTCTTGCCATCGCTCTCCTACACACACCGCCCCCGATATCTGCCCCCCTTCCCGCCCCGCACCCCCTCACTTACCCGCCATTCTTCCCCTCTCCATGTTGGAAGGCCGTTCGCCCTCCAAACCGAGCCCACCCGCAGAACCCGCAGCCCTGGCCCCGCCGGCGGCGATGCCCGCGGGCGGGCACACACGACACCCCGCGGCGGGGGCACGGTCGGCGGCTCCCCGCGGGCAGCCCAGCCGGCCCCGCCGCCGCTCGCCTCGCCCCCGCCATGTAACGCGCCGGCCGGACGCAGCCCGGGGCGGCGATGCCCGGGCTGCTGCCCCGGCGGCACCTGGGGCGTGCGTGTCGGCGGCGGCCCGGCCGAGCCGGGCGGCAGCAGCCCCGCACTCACCCAGCAGCAGCAGCTTCAGCTCCCGGCGGGCGTCCCGCTTGTCCCGGCGCAGCTGCCGCTCGATCTCGTCGTTGATCCGCCGGGCTTCCTTGGCTTCTTCGCTCAGGCAGCACGCCATGATGGACTCCAGAGTCATTCTTCCTAACTGGTTCAGACACAACCCCCACCCCCCCTAAAATCGCACGCACACACACACCCCGCACTCACACACACGCACCCCGCAGCCGCCGCACCGGCCCCCGGGGGCACAGGCGCTCTCTGCCAGAGAGCCCCCGCCGGGCGCCGTAGGGCAAGCGCAGGCAGCTGCCTCGATGCCACAGAGGGGCGAGGAAAAAGAGCAGGGCCGCTGGCGGCGCGGATCCCCGCTCCCTGCCGCTAACACCCGCCGCTGCCAACTCCTCCTCTCCTCTAAATCATGCACCAAACAACATGGAAACAATCACCGCGGCGGCAGCAGCGCTACCCAGCCGAGCCGCTCGCCGCGCCGCCGCCCCTTGCCCTCCTTGCTAGCCTTCCCTCGGCGCCACCCGCAGCCAACTCGATCCCCGAGTGTCCCTGGCGGACGACACCCCCACCGCCCTCCGACGCGACCACCCCACCTCCTGTGGAAATGCTAATGTCCGCTAATCCCTCCCCCCTTCCGCACACACATTTCCCGGCCGCTGCCCGTGCTCTGGAGCGGATGCCCAGCTGCTGCGGGGTGGTCGAGCCCGCTGCTGACCGGCGGGAAGAGGGTCCTCCCGGCCGACCCCCCTTCCCGGCGGGGCGGCCACTCGCCCTTCTGGCGGGAGAGCCGCTGCCGGAGAGCTGCCGCGGCGCGGCTCGGCTCGGCTCAGCTCGGCCCGGCCCTACCCGTAACGACGAGAGAAGGGGCGGGCGGCGGACACCCGCCAGGGAGGAAGAGGAGGCAGGCAGGGGCCGGGCTCGCCCGGCTTTTCAATGGCTCAGCTCCGCGGGCGTGGTGAGGCAGAAATATGGCGGACCGTCTCTCCCGCCGCCTCTCCCGCTCTCCCTCCGCGCCGTCGCACGCCGGGGGCGAGCGGCCGGGGAAGCCGGACCCTCCCGGGATGCCGCCCCCGGCCGGGCCCGGCGCCCCGAGGCCGCCCCCGCCCGCCGTGCGGCCGTGGCGAAGGGCAGCGGAGCGGGGGGGGAGAGGCCGGGGCGGTTTCTCACACCAAATGGCCGCGAGGAACGCAGCCCGCTCCGGTTCGTCCTGCAGGGCAGCGCTTTCCCTAGCGCCAGGCGCTGCGTTTGCTTTCGCTTCTTTGGTTTTTAGTCGGGGACTCACATTTTTATGCCGTGCCCGTCCTAGAAGAGCTGGCTTGGTTTGGCAGGGACGGGGTGGAAAATGTGAGAGCTGACAGGAGGGAAGGGAAAGGGAGGGGAGAAGCACCTTCTCCACCTTCAGCCGGGGTGGCAATGCGCGGCGGGACGCGGAGCGCACACCGCCGGGCTCGGGAAGTTTTTACACCCGCAGCCCTGACACGCCGCCCGGGCGGCTCTGTCGTACCGGGTGACAGCAAAGGCGTTTGCCACCGGAGCGGTGGGGCATTTCCCGGCCTCACCGGAGGGAACCGATGCACTCACAGTGTTTTATGTTCCGCCGTCCTTACCTTTATTCAGCCATCGCCGGTACCTGCCACCCCCCGCCCCACCGTGGCCTCGCTCCCCCCACTCTCTGTCCCAGCCGGGCCCTTCTCAGGTAGCGGCAGCCCGATGGGCACACAGCTGAACGGGACATACATTGACGCAATTTTTCGGTTTCTTGTGGATTCATAAACTGCTTGTGAAATTCCCACACCTGCCCTTCGTGTGCCGGCCTCCATATTAAACTATTTATATCTGGGAGTGTTGCAAAATCTGCCGGGAAACTTGTACTAACCTGTGAAGCAGGTAGAGGCGCACGTCGCTCTCCGTATTCTAGTTTGGGTGTAATGTCCTTTCCAGCACCTCTTGACATCTGTTTGAGGTTCATGTGCTCTTTCTTAAAGCTCTTTGTATGTACTGACTATACGAATTAAGTAGGGTCCACCGTAAAACATAAGATTAGGAGGAAAATAAAAATGAGAATAATCAGGAAAATAGTACAGTCAATCAATTTTTAGAGCACGAAAAATTTTTCCATTACTTTAAAAAATGCATGATTCCCACATATATGTATGTAGTATGTTTATGTATTATGTATAAAAAGAGTTAATAGAACTTCAAATCCTTTTAATATTTTTTTATTCCTGTAAATTAATACATGAGTTTTAGTCAAAATTGTGTAATCCTAGTTTTAGTAATTAAAAACTAAATTTCATTCAAACCATCTTCTTTATTTTAAAACCTCTAAGTATATAGGTATAGCTATGTATTTATCTATCTTTTGTCCCAGATTAATGCATTAATATTCAATCCAATAAAGATCTAAGGATGGAATTACAGGGGCAGTTTACGTAAAAATGCAAATAAGTAATGAAGGGAAAAAATTTCTTCATGAAATTAACTCTCAGCATACCAGAGTTTTCTTCTAAAAGCTGTGGCCCAGAAGGGTGAAGATGGGTGCACGGTACAGGTCAGTACTCAATGGATGTGCAACTGTTTTGTGCCTAGAACACTGGTACATGGAGTTCGGGTCTGCAGCGACCATCTTCTGGCATCATGTTTAAAGAAGGGGTATGAATGGCTTGATGAATTTGTGAACTTTGGGTGAACTGCATCAAAATCCTTCCCCTAATTGTGGGCACAGCGGTTCTATTGAAAACTACATACCTCAGACAATATTGTAACATTCCCCAGTAGATTAAGTCTGACTCAACTTTCTTAACCAAGTCTTTTATATGCTTAGTGTATTATAGAAGGCTTGAACACAGTGTGTACCTCAAATGCAGAACTGTCATTTAATTTTGCATTTTCAACAAGGCACCCCAGAAACCATACATTTCATCCGTATGTAGTGCTCCCATTGACATCCTTGGATTTTAAATCTCCATTGAATAAATACCTCCAGATATTTAATGGATGAGCCATCTAGTCTTCAATCTGGCATCTGCAGGTGGCTGTTACACGCTGTTTTACCCCTTGGCTTTGTGTCTTAGTGGCTAAGTCAGAAGAACCCCTATTATGGACAATTACATGATAATAAACCTACGAGGAAATTTCTTTCCAGCCCTCATCTCCATAATGGATGGATTTTGTTTTGAAACACGAAATATCCTTTATAAATATTTCATCCTAATAAGATCTATCAGTAAATGACAGACGCCGTTATTGCCTATACAGATAATTATTATCCATAGATCCTATGCATACTGTTGCCTAATCCTGGACAGATACTTCCTGATAAGCCTCCTGTCAGGTTAATAATCTCATATTCCTCTATCCAAGTAGTCTCCAGTGCATGGCTTATAGCAACCCCATTGCCTGTGAGACATTTTACTGTCGCTTACTGCCACAGGAAATTAAAACTTAAAAGTGAGGCTGACGGAAGGAGTAGGGTATGATTTTAAACACCCTCCATCCTCAATATTCTTCCTTAGAAACCAGCAAAGACTGGGAAACCACCAGTCTGTTAATCATCTCTTTCATTCTTTGAACTAGTCTATACCACTTTTTAATTTCTTCCTTCCATATGCCTGAAGATATTTATTGTCACTATCCTCTGTCTCTTCTGCTTGCAACACGTTTTCTGTGATATTTTGACAGATTTTGAACAGCATCTGAACGTGGTACTCACATGACAGTAAACCAGCAGGTCATGTACCGCAATATAGCAGGATTTTCATAATTAGTTAGTCAGCATATCACCTTAAGCAACGGAATATCTTGCAAGTGCCGTTTGCCATTGCACATTCGGAAGATGTTTTCACAATGCCATGCACAAGTACATCTCAGTCTTGTTTGTAAGTACTCACAGTTAATGTAGAGGCCATCAATATGTCTGAGTAGAGCAAATTATCCTTCTGGTATGCCACTCTAATCAGGTTTTTTGTTTTGTTTGTGTTTGGTGTTTTGTTTGTGTTTTTTTGCTGTTGTTGTTTTAGGGATTTTGTTGTTGTTCTTTTCTAACAAATTGTATTTGCTGGTTCTCTACTGTTAAATGAATAACATCCAGTATTTGCAGTTTCCTTCAACTGATATGATCAGGATGTCCCACTATGTGGTGTTTTGTCAAATCACCTTCTGAAAGTTTCCCAGTGTTATTTTTTTCAATATTTATTTCAGTTGTCTGCCAAGGCCCTAAGGTACAAACTAATCATTTGGGAAGGGTTAAAAAAAACCCCTATTTGTTCATTGATTTATGTGAAATTTAAAAAAAATTATTTCCTTTCAACCTATTTGCATGTCAAGGTTCTTATTGATCACTTACTTTTGAAAAAGTACAAGAATACGCTCTTGATCCTGCTAGTTTTTTCTATCAACATCAGTGGAGGGATGTTCTGCAGGAAAGTATGGTATGTGTATCATTATTGCTGTACACACCATGTATGTTATAGCATAATATAGCACGCTATCAAAAGCCTCATGATTGTTTAATGTTTTCCTTTGCAGTCTTAAGTACCAGAAACTCCATTTTATGTGTGATTTTTATTAATAAACAGTTAGTGTCAGGTGTTTGCCAAAGCCTACAAAATTCCAGTGGAAACCCTTTAACTACAGCCGCTGCCGCAGGCTCAGTGGGTGGTGGTACAGCATCCTATCCCCGCCCTGGCAGTGCGAGGTGGGAGCAAACCGAGGCCAACGGGAAGGCGCGGTGTGCGCGGCCTCGCGTGTGTGTGCGGGGCTCGGCTGCACTCCGCGCCGCACGGCTGCCGCCCCGCGCCTCTGTGGCTCCGCGGAGCATTCAGAAGAAGACGCGTTGGTGTTTGCAAATGGGGGCGCACCCGCCTGTGCACGACCAGCGCAAGAGCTCCCTTTTGGAAGAACGACTCAGCCTCAGACACACCGGCGGCTCCGACTCCCGGGCTCCCACCCGCTCCGCGGCGCAGCGCGGCGGCGGCGCCCCCTGCCGGCCGGAAGGCGCGGCCGGGGGGCCGCGGAGGGCCGTGGGCGAGCGGCGCTGCCCGTTTCCTGCTGCTCCGTATTACGCAGCGGAAACGGTAACTTTTCCGTCCGTCCCTCACTCGGAGACCTTGGTGGTGTCAACGCCGCCGTGTTTCGGCCCGTGGCCCGGCGCAGTGGCGGCCGCCGCTCCCCGCTGTTTCGCGGGGTTTGGCGCCTCCCGAGCTGCACGCCCCGCCGCAGCGCTCGGTCCGCCCCGCCGCAAAGGGGTGCGTCTGCGTGCGGCCTGCCCGCGCTGCGCGGCCGCCAGAACCCCCCTTCGGGATGAGAGAATGTTCCCCGTGAAATAACGCCTCGTGGCCGGCTGTTCTCTCGAGATGTCTGTGCTGGCGAGCGGCGGGTTGAGCTTGGGGCTGGATGAAGTCCTGTCCGCAGCTTGTATTTCCTGTGGCTGCAGGGCGCTGGCAGAGGCGGAGAGGAAGGGACGGTGCCATGGCAACCGCAGGGACAGGAGAGGCGCTGTGGGTGTGGTGGCTCCCTCTGCAGCGCGCGTTGCCCGTGAGATCCCTGCTGCGACCAGCAGGCCCTGGTGCTCAGTGCGGGCAGGGGGCACAGGAGAGGCAGAGGGAGGCTCCCGCCTTCCATCACCCCGTGTTTCCACCCCTGCACTGCACCATCTCACCCTCAGTCTCCTGCCAGCCCTGGCCCTCGCTGTCTGATTTAACTCCTTAACTCTGCGTGGAACTGCTTTTGCTTTTTTTTTTTTTTCTTCCCTGAGTCAGTTTGCTTTTATTTTAAATAAGCATTGGCTTCCCAAAGGTTCAGATGACCCTTTGAGCCCACTCAAGGGAAATGAGCCAGACCATACTTTCCGTGACAATAAGCCGCGCTGGATCGGCTGCATCAGCTGGCTATTCCCATGTGGTGTCCACGGGTCTGGGGGAACACGATCATGCATTTCAACCCTGAAAAAAAAACACTTGACATAGGCTTATGACACAAATTACATCATTAGGTTGGTAGAGTATGAGTTCATATGACAGTACTACAGGAGCTCAGTAAAAAGAGAAGTGTTCAATATTGGCATCTGCTGTCTTTGTGATTATTTTTCTCCTATTGTTTATCTACTGCTTTTATCATTGAAGGCTAATTATGTATCCAGGCTACCATATTGTGCTCGTTTGACTGAAAATGGGTAATTGCGTAACTGTAAATATAAAGTGATCACTACTACAGCAACACCGGAAGTAAAAATATTTTATATTGTTCTGCCTGCCTGAATAATTTCATAGCAGAGTAAATAATAATTGGATACTCTTGGTGCAAGTCCAGTAGACACCACATATTATCATTACAGGTTCATGTATGTTTCAACATCCTCAATCAAAGAGAGCCTGCCATTAGAAAAAATTTAAAGGGACAATGCATTTTAGTTCCCTCACATTGGTCTTAAAAGGTAGCAAACATAGAAACAAACAAATGTAAGTGGAGAAAATTCAGTGTAAAAATTAATTTGTCTGTGAATGCAGATTGACAATTCACAATTAGGAAACTGTGAATACCTCTTTCCACTCACATACATAGAGTGTGTAAAATCTTGAGTCAATGTGAAGTTTTTCCAGTGAATATGAAGAGAAAATAAATACCTCCTTTCGTGTGATAGTACTTCTTAAAATTGCCTTTTCAATATGCAATTCAGACACAAATTCACTGCATGAATTTGGAAGCTTCAATGAATCCTGTACTTTGTATGTTTTAAAATGTAATAGGGGCATCGGTATCTTTTGCACATTACTACCAGATCTCTTAGTCAAAAACAAAAGGGAATAATCTTAGTGATAAGTGACATAAAAATTATTACTTGGTCAATTGCATTTTTGGATGGGCAATTAAATGATTTTTATCGAGAATTTTATAGGATTATAACAGAAGGCCACCAGGAGACCATTTCCAGTCTTTATAGTTAAAAAGTGAGTGCAGAGAAGGATCTTAAAATGATGACTAATCAACGTCTTCATTTAAGTGGCAGTATGGTAACAATGGACATATCTTTCTATCTTCATGTGAGAATCCATTAGAAAAGCTTTCAGTACTAAGAAAAAATGTCCCTCTTTAAGTCTTATGTAAAGCCATCACAAATACTTGAGGAAAGTAGGATTCCTGCAAATGTATTCTAAACAGTGAAGAAATGGAATTAGAAGGTAGAAAATAACTGGCTTTCATTTGATACTTCTGCCTGAATCAAGGCACTCAGTTACACACTGAAGGGAAAATGTGGGTTGTATTGTAAGCCTCCACTCGTAACTATAGTTATAACTTAGTTATATGACTTCCATTATAACCATAAGATAGCCAGATACTGTGTTGCCTAGGCCAGTATGGGGTGATTTGTGAGCTTGAACTTAGGCAGAAAGGGAGAAAATCCTCGTGCTTGACATGTACAGCTAATGGTAGTAGTACAGTGATTGCTGTGTATTAGCCAAATTCCCCTGAACTTAACACTGAATTTAGATAAAGCTCTATTCTCTTAAGAAAGATTGGTGCATCTGTAATAATATTTGAGGGAATTATGGAGTAATCAGTAGGAAAAATAATAACATGACTGGTCTCATTTGTCTGAAGAGACAGAGAAAAGAGACTTTTCAACATGCACAAAACGCTGCTTTGGATGTATATAGAGAGTTGTATAGAGGGCTAAGATGGTTTAAGTCTATATTTGGATAGAAAACTTTTATTACCCTGGTGTGGGTCTAATAATGAAGCAGGCTGTCTGGGTCCTGTGTTTCTGTTAGACATCCAGTTATATTTTTAATTGTGGCTTTGCATTACCTTACATAGAATCTAAATTAAAATTTTGGCTTTGATTTGGTGGTTATGTATTTAAAGAAATTGCAAGAAGTTTACTTCTTACTCCAACCTAAAGAATGTTTAATGGATCTACAACTTTTAAGATATTGGTAAATTTTCAGAAGAGTCAGTGGTTAAATTTTAGATTGAATACTGAGAAAAAAAATCTGGCTATATTTTGAATTACATTGCATGTTCAATCTTTGTTGTTTCTATGAGGGAAACCTTTTACCATTAATATCTGCTTATGCTAAGAAAATAGTCGTGATTCTGTGAGATTTAGCAGCAAAAAACCGTTGAGCTCCCCCTACTGTTTCACTGCATACAGATAAATGGAAAACCTGGATTTTGTTCTGATGAGTAAAATGTTAGTCAGGTAAAAGAAAAAAATTAACAATAAAGAAGTACCATTCGTCAGTTTTTGGTAATGTGCTACTAGCAGTAGAGAGGACTATTTAATTTGTTTTCTGAGTGTTTAGTATTCCCAAGGTTTTTTTTCATTTATAGCATAATGTGCATGAGCATGTACATACTTTCCCACTTAACAATTTACTAATTTTCCTGTGCAAAGATATAATTTAATGTTTCTGCATGCATACAGTTAATCTTGTTGTGTTTACATGTCCATGTAGAGACTCCTGGATGCTAAAGGAAGAAGGCATATATTATGATTATTTCTTTTTGCTATAAAGAATTCCTCTAAGAATTAATCATATGTTGATAATAATTGTAAATTCTGAAGCCTATGATAATATGTTTTTCAATAATAATCTGACAACATGTATGTGCACATGGATGCCTGAATGACACTGATTACTTTATAAGCCAGTAATGCTGTTCTCTCTACAGATGCTTTTTGAATTTTTTAATGTCTCCAGAGAAGGAGACTCCACAGCCTCTCTAGGCAGCCTATTCCAGTGTTCTGTCACCCTCTAAGTAAAGAAGTTTCTCCTTATTTTTAGATGGAACTTCCTGTGCTTCAGTCTGTGCCCATTGCCCTTCATCCTGTTGTTGGACACCACTGAAAGGAGTCTGGTCCCATTCTCTTGACACCCACCCTTGAGATATTTATAAACATAGATGAGATTCCCTCTCAGCCTTCTCTTCTCCAGGCTGAACAGACCCAGCTCGCTCTGTCTCTCCTCATAAGAAAGGTGCTGTAGCCCCCTAATCATCTTTGTGGCTCTCCGCTGAACTACCTCCAGTAGTTCCTTGTCCTTCTTAAACTGCAGAGCCCATGACTGCACACAGTACTCCAGATGTGGCCTCACCAGGGCAGAGCAGAAGGGGAGGATAACCTCCCTGAACCTGCTGGTCACACTCTTAATGCACTCTAGGATACCATTGGCCTTCTGGGCCACAAGGGCACATTGTTGACTCATGGTCAACCTGTTGTCCACCAGAACTCTCAAGTCCTTCTCTGGAGTGCTGTTTTCCAGCAGGTCCACCCCTAACCTGTACTGGTGCCTGGGGTTGATCCTCCCCAGGTGCAGGACCCTACACTTGCCCTTTTTGAACTTCATCAGGTTCTTCTCTGCCCAGTCCTCCAGCTTGTCCTGGTCCCACTGAATGGCAGAACTGCCTTCTGGTGTGTCAGCCCTTCCTCCCAGTTTGGTATCATCAGCAAACTTGCTGAGGGTGCACTCAGTCTCTTCATCCAGGTCACTGATGAACAGGTTGAACAGGACCAGACCCTCTACTGACCCCTGGGGAACCCCACTAACTACATGCCTCCAACCAGACTTTGCACTGTTGATCACAACCCTCTGTGCTCTACCATCCAGCCAGTTCATGATCCATCTCACCATGCATTCATCCCGCCCACACTTCCTGAGCTTACCTATGAGGATGTTGTGGGAATAAGCATCCTCATAAAGTTTCTGCCAGACTGTTCATAGGCAAGCTTAAAGTGGTAGTGTTGTACACTGTCCTGGTTTTGTTAAAAACAAGTTTCTCTTTTAGTGAATTTGCCTGTCAGCTAAAGCTTTCATATTAGCTGCATTTTCCTGGAAAAACAGATACATGTTTTGATAAACATAGCACTGGAATGCAAAGTTATTGGTAAGCATGGATGCACATCTTGCGAGAGGGGCAACGAGAAACAGGTGACCAAGAAGCTGGCCAACAGAGTATAACATCCCATTCATGTGATGCTTCATATAAAAGTGGGAGATGACAAGGATCTCGTCGCTTTTCCGTATGGCCGACATTAGGAGAGGACCTTGCTAGTCATCCCTGCAAGCTGAGGCCTAGTGACAGACTGAATCCAGCTCCGGTTGGCTGTGGAGTCCAATCCAGGACTTCAGGTGCTGGCTCTGCAGTTGCTGAGACTTTCAAGATTGGTTTTGTATATTTTGTATTATTTTCTCTATTCTTATTAGTAGCACTAGTAAAACATCTTTAACTTTTCCAACTCTCTTCTCTCTGTCCTTCTTTCCTTCCCAATTGCCTGTCCTTAGTGGGAAGGGGTGAGAAGAAGGGAATGAAAGGGTAAGCGGGGGTAGAGGAGGTTAACAATACATCTGCCAGCGTTTTATTGTCACCCTGCAATCAAAACCTCGACAAACACACTCTCTCTCTCCCTCTCTCTCTCTCTCTCTCTGTCTCTCTCACTCACACACACACACACACACACACACACACACACACACGCACACACAAATCTTTTATATCACCTTCCTTTTTTGCCAGTCCAACTTCCAAGAAATAGTTCAAGAAACACTGCATAACACTAAATACCATCTGTTCTGCACTGGGGTAGGGGTGAGGTGGGAGTGAACTGGTGTGGGGATCTTTTTGGATCACTGTAAGAAAGGCCAAACAACAAATGACTTAACAAGATAACTGCTTCAAAAAGACAAAGGAGTATAGATAGTGAGCAACATCTTACATCCTTTCAGATGCTGGGCAGCCTGTCTTCATGCAGCATCCAGCAGAACCCCAGTGGATATTGCCATAGCATGCTCTGCAGAGCAGATCCTGTCCATACAGAGAAACTCTTTCAGTCATTTGAGGTAATGTATAATTTCCTGACAAGAAGACAATTCTATCCCTAAAAGATGTTCTTATGACAGTTTATGGTCTGTTAGATAAGGGCAAGGGCCACACAGGAGGTATAATTGCGGGTGCAGAGGAGGAGCTGCCCGCAGACTGCTCTGTCACCATGCATGGGCTGGGTCCGTCCTGTGGCTGGGGAAGGCATGTGGCACAGCACAGCAGGGCACAGCATAGCACAATGTGGCACAGCATAGCATGGTATGGTATGGCATGGTATAGCACGGTATAGCATGGCCCAGCATGCTATGGTATGGCATGGCATGGCATGGCATGGCATGGCATGGCATGGCATGGCACAGCCCAGCCTGAAGGCCACACTGGCATGTGATGCCTGCGCAGGTTAGCTGTGGTTTAGAGCAGTTTCCCAGTGAGGATCAATACATTCCACCCCTTGATCCACAGATGGTGTAGCTTTTCCAAATGTGTATTAGAATTTACAGATTATATTGATCATATATGGGCTTCTCAAGCACAAGTCCCAATAGACCAGGCACGGCCTGTTCAAGATCACCGACTCAAGTACAGTGCCTTCTGCAGGGCTTCCAATACAGCATTTTCTTGTGCTCTTCAAAGCAATCGTGTTGCTCATTCAGTCCTTTGTGCTACTCAATGAAAAAATAAACCAGCTAAACTGAAACGGTTTATTTTTTCTCCCATTTTGTGGTCTCACTAGAGGAAGAGCTTTCCAAGATTCATGAAGACATTTGTTTTTAACCTCAGATCATTCATAACTTTTCTGTCCCCTATATGATGTAAAGTACAATTTAATTGCAGTTTTAATTCTATTTTCCTGCTGCTTAAGTGCACAGTTAATCTTTTGTTTTACGAATGCTGTCACTCACTCTCTTCCATTTAATTGGAAAAAAAACCCTTCACAATCTCCAGAAAAGCTTTATCAAGTCCTTCCTTGGGGCTTACATCTGATATACTACTTAAACAGCTGACTATGCTGAGAAGAGCCAGTTCTAGCAATGAGCCGAGTCCTGTTTGATATTATACTCATAACAGATATTTTTATATAGACATTTATATTTTTATATATAATATAGACTATTTGTATATTCTATATATGGTATATATTATTATCTATTTGTTTATATTCTGTGTTCTAAACTATAGACCCTAGTTTGCTTAATCTCTGCAACATTCCATTTTTGTCTTCATTGCCCCATTTGGCCACTTTGTTTATGTTGCATCACTTCATGCATTAGTACCGGATTGGCTTTGTAAAGCATGTGGATAGACACCAATCAACAGTTTAGGAGTGCATTTCCATTTTTTCTGTAATTCTAGTTAGTGTCTAGTACATTGGGATTCCAGTCCTAATTGAAAGTAGTTGCAAAAGAAATACATATGAGATGCCCTGTGTGCTAATACAAGTATTTTAACAGTACAAGGTCTCTCAACAGGTACATTTTATTCTCTCTGCCTTGGCAAAGCCCTTTCTATATTCATGTGTACCACCTCAAGAGGAGTACAAACTGAATTCAGGGAAAACCTCATCCATGCTGCAAATAAGAACAGAGTAATTATTTTAACAGTTAGAAATGCATTACTATTACTAAAACATCATGATCAATTAGCAGCTCCCTTAGTACTAAGCAAATACAACTTGTTTGATATAGGACACTGTTTCCTTGGTCAGCAGTTAGAATCTGTTTTGCCTCTGGCTGTCTATTTTTTAATTTCCTTTTAGTATATGCTGCTCTCAAAACCTCTGACAAGCTCTCTCCTTTGAAGGAGCATATTCAGTAGACGCATTCTGTGTAATACTCTCCATGATGACCATTTTCTAAAAACACTTCAACAGGCTCAATATGAGTTTGTTATTAAAGAATTACAGTACAGATAACAGAGATGAGTTTACTTTTACACAGAGTTATGTGGCCACATGCCACCAGATAATTTTTATTATTTTTGACTAGTCAGTACGGTACTTATATGTAAAATTCAGCAAAATTACAAAGGCATTCAAGTGTGCTGAATTACCTTCTGATAAAGCCTCTCAGAGACTCGCAGAGGTTTTTTTTTCACGAGACATTGGAAATCAAGGTTTACCTTTGCAATAAAAACATTATTTTGAAGACTGGGAAAACAGGTTGCTCAACCAACAGTGTCTTTCTATGTTAGCATGAACAGTTTAATATTTCAGTGTTTCAGAAATGTTTGGGACATACTCTCTACCCCCAAAAAAATTGACCCTTTAATTGATAAACCACGTAAACCAAATGTGTTTTTTTCTTCCACTAAGAGCAAAGTCTAATCAATATGTCTGTTTAGAAATCCTGACTAGCTACTCCTTAAATAGCAATAAATAATGAATAGCAGTACAAACTTGTAATAGCAATAAATAATGAATAGCAGTACAAACTCATTTATAAATATTAATATGTAAATTTGTGTGATGAGTTCAGTATATTAAAGTTTTTTATTGCATATGATACAGCAACATGCTGTTACTCTTAATCTCATTCAATTTTTTGTGTCTCTTCTTCATAAAAGAACTATCAGCTACAGTGTGAAAATTGCAAAGAACTTTGCTATAGACTCCACTTGGCTCAAACAGATCTACATACATGCATAAAAGTGAAATTACTTTATAACTGTTTTGCTAAATAAGTACACGCTGCAAAGCTAAAAGCAGAAGCAAAAGAGCTTGTCTTGTCTTCCTAACAGTTCATCTCCTGTCTAGGTATTGGTGAATTGAAATACCTGACTGAGTGTCTTAAAGCTAGCTCTACTGTGAAAAAAAAAAAGAGTCTAAGTCTAGAAAATGCCAGTTGAATAGTTTCAAAAGCAGACAGTAAAGCTTCACCTGAAAATATCTTTCTTTCCTTAGGATAATTCTGAATATAAAGAAACAGAAATAGTGATGTAGACTTGGGTTAGTTCCTGGGATTGTAACTCACTGGATCACAACGTAGGCTCCTATTGCTGTTTGCGATTCAGTGTAACCCCTTTCCCAAATACACGAATCTCCAATTCCTAAGAAATAATCTCCAGTGCTGGAAGCAGATTTCAGTATCTGGCTGCTTGAATGTCTGGGGACTTTGTTGTGGTTTAACCTGAGCTTGCAATAGAACCACGATAGCCACTCACTCACCCCCTCTCTTACCTCCTCCCACCCCCTCCCCTCTAGAGGAGAGAATTGAAAGGGAAGGGAGAAACTTGGACTGAGATAAACACAGTTTAGTAAAATAACAAAATACTGATACACTACTAGTAAATATATATATATAATAGAAATAAAAGATACTCAAGGCAATTCCTCACAAACACACTGAGCAGCCAGTCCCAGGAAACATTACTTGGTCCCAAAGAAAGAAGAAAGAGGAAAAAGGCAGAAGGGCTCAGAGACCTCTGCAAAACGGCAAAAGGCGGAACTAGAACTCCTGATCCAAACTCCTACAGCTGTTCCCCAGAGCAAGCAGGAGTGAGAAAGAGCAGAAGAGCAGAAGGCCCAACTCTCCTTATATCTGAAGCATGACGCTAATGGGATGGAATACTGTCATCGATCAGTCTGGATGTCAGTCAAGCTCTGCCCCATCCATGCCCCCTTCCTCACTGCCTCACACCTGTGGGCAGAGCACTCAGAATGTCCTTGGCTCTCAGACCAGAGCAATTAAAAACACTAACTCTGTGCTGGGGTGTTATCTTCTTGTTCTCAAACTAAGTCTAAATAATGAGCATGATAGCTATGAAAAGGAGAGGTTTCTAACTGCATGAAGAAAATTAGCCTATTTTCAGTCAAACTGGCACAGGGCTTCCTTTGAGGTTCCAGACTAAATGTGTTTGTTCATGAGCTGCTTATTTGCCACGTAGGGAATATGGGTAGTCATTGAGACTCTCTGCTCCAGGTCCCTGTCCAGAAGCTTCTTTTGGATCCATTTCTAAGGTACTATCTTAAAACTTGTTATTTCTACTTCTTTTCTTCTAACGTATTTTTTTCAATTGAAAGATAGTTTTTTTGATCAATAGAATTAGCTGTTGGATATTGGACAAATACTGGTTAAATCCCCCATTCTGCAGCTTTCCACTGTTCAGGAAAATGTGAACACAGTGAACATATGTTAAAGCTGTTGATTTGCCACAAAATTAAATGCTAGTCTCTCAATTAACTAGATTAGTCAAGACTAGAGTTAGAAAAAACCCCTAAGAATAAAGACTGAAATATGCTGGAAGACCATTATTGAAGAAATACAGCTCCAAACAGGCATACCTTGTTTTGGATTTCCTCAGCAGTTTCTGAAACATTCAATTAGAGTAGATCGTGGGTCAGTGAACATCACAAGTAGTCTTCACAAGGAAGTCCTGCTGAGACCGCAGAAGAGGCCATGTTAGCTACATATTGGGGACAAGAACCATCTCACTCGAACCACTTTTCAGGTGCTTTGATCAATTCCTGCTCTCCCACTCTTCTCAGAATTGCACGCTGTTTGTACAGGCAGTTTCCCAGCTTTGCTTTTTTTTTAAATGAAACCATCCCTTGAAAAACATCTAGCTTCTGTTTAGTACTTGGTGCAGGATAGTCTCCTCATCTAGTACTCTTCTGGGTATGCGCTCACTGAGTCATTAGCAGTAGTATCTCTTAGAACGAACTGTGATGGCAACTGTACATACCTTGTCAAGATCATTTTATATTAAAAAAAATCAGGCTGTTACTGCTATTTACCTTATGTATTTTTAATTCATTATATTTCTAAGTTTGCTTTGCTCTTCTGACCTGGCTAGACGTACAGTGGGCAGTAGCTGCTTTCTCAATTAGTGTGTTCTTTTCAGAGAGAGAATTACATTATTATTATTACCAGCTGCTGTATATTGTCTCTGGGAACACTGTTCCTGCAGGTATCCATTTGCCTCTGTTATTCAGATAATAACAGTTATCCTTAAGAATATATAGCCAGGAAAAAAAAAAAAAAGGTGTTCAGTTTTCAGAATAGAACATTTCAAGATTGAGAAGCATGTGTGCCTTACACTGTCCTGATAATCATACATATAAATTTTCTGTGTACCACTTCATCTCTTGAGGCTGGGGTTCTGGTCTGGTTCTGGTCTCCAGCGTGTCCAGGTGCTGGAGCTGAGGTTCCCCTGCAGCCCATGGTGCAAACCATGGTGAGGCTGGCTGTCCCCTGCAGCCCATGGAGGTCCATGGGGGAGCAGAGACCCACCTGCAGCCCATGGAGGACTCCATGCCAGAGCAGGTGGATGTGCCTGGAGGGCAACAGCAGCTGATGCAGAGCCCGGGCAGGAGCAGGCTGCTGGCAGCAGCCATGGCCAGTGTGGCACCCACGCTGGCGCAGGCTGTTCTGACAGACTGGACCACAGGGAAGGACCCACGCTGGAGTGGCTCCTAGAGGACTGTGTCCCGTAGGAGGGACCCCATGCTAGAGCAGGGGAACGGCACGTGGAGGGAGCAGCGTCAGAGGAGCTGTCATGGACTGACCACAACCCCCATTCCTCAGCCCCCTGCACCGCCTGGGGTGGAAGAGGTAGAGGAGCGGGGAGTGAAGGAGTGAAGTTGAGCCTAGGAAGAAAGGGGGATTGTAGGAAAGTGTTTTTAGATTTTGTCTTTGATTCTCACCACCATACTATCTTTTTAATTGCAGCGAATTAATCTTCTCCAAGTTGATCTTGTTTTGATCATGCTGGTAATTGGTAAGCGATCACTCTGTCTCAATCTGTGAGTTTTCCCTCTTACTTTGTCTCCCCTCGCCCTGTTCGGGAGAGGAAAGAGCTGGGTGGGCGCCTGGCACCCAGCCAAGGTCAACCGACCACATACGGTGTAATGCATTAGGCCACGTGCCACAGTAAAACATACTGGACTTTTCAGGTGATAATGTAAAATGAGCAGGCACTATATACAACTAAATAATAAAAATGGCAGCTAAAAACTCCTGCATCACTATATCATTATACCTTCAAACTGGATCAGAAACAGTGTCAGCATGGTTTGTATCTACAGTGTTCCTTGTCGGTAGGAGGTCCGAATTTGCAGGCTACTGATTGGTGCCCAGTAACATAAACAAAGTGATCTGTTTGTATTTGTATAGTGATTTTATATTCAGCAGTTAATGTATGTGGGAGAACACACAGAAACACCATTCCTGTTAGATTGTTTTCTCTGCCAGTACAATGATTTATTTATGACTTCTATAGAGAAAATTGGAACAAGGCATTAGAGCTGCAAGCAGGAGTAAAAGGTCATGCAATGGTGTTGAGGAGAACAGAGAAAAAATCTGTGAGAAAAGAACAATCTGCTTCTAGACTTAGACATTACTGGCAGTGAAGTCCAGGGAAAATATTATTTACTTGTTGATAAAAATATTTATATAACCAGTTCTCAGGTACCATCAAACAAATACCACCTCACAACTGGGACAGCATATTCTATACTCCTACTCCTATACTTCTATACTCCTAGACTCATGTTTCTATACTCCCACTCCCTTCATTCCACCCCCTTCAGCTTCCACATGCACTGATTGTGATGCTGGATTTTGTCCTGTAACATGTTTCAAACAATGAGCCTAAGATTGGCTGGCTGCCAGACATCCAGCAAATGTTACTGTGTATATGTCACTGTTGTGAAAATGTCTTTGTCCTTGTCTACAATTCTTAAAAATATTACTGTTTGAGGAAAATGGGAGGTTTCTCTTAGTGTTTTCTAAGTGCCATCAACCACATATAGAGTGCAGTTAATTGCTGAAGTCCCAGTCTTCCAATTTCCTATGCAACTATCATTTTGAGAAAGTTCAAGCTGGATTGCAGACTCTTTAGTGAGTCATGTGAGGTTTCTTACTGTAAACAGATGAAGTCTCTTTATCTATTTTGTGTTCAGTTTTTCAATTTGGATTGTATTAAATACACGTAAAGTACTAACTATACCAGCTTTTGTTTCTGAAAAGTCACTCCTCCGAGGCTCTTGAACAATAACAATATTAAAATTCTTCCTTAATTTTCTATGTTGTCCCAACTGCTTCATCTAGCCAAGAGAATCCAAAACCATGTTGTTTCAGGCTCTTTTAAATAGTTGCACATATTGGATGGATGTCCTAAGTAGTGCTGCCTGACCTCTGAAGCAGCTTCCAGCATAATGTCAAGGATTCGGGGTAAATAACAAGAAGGTAAATCTCTCCTGGAGGAAATGTAAATAACAGGAAAAAAATAATTTTTATATTAAGAAAACTGATTCTACATTATATTAAGCTTTTCTGCTATCATTTTCTCTTTCTTCCTTCTGCAAAATCAGTAGGGCTGAATTCAAATGAATGGCTCTCCATGAAGTGTAAGCCAAGGATGCAAACCACCACAGAAAAGGTATTTCCTATTCTGTGCTCTGCTTTAGAAGTAGTACTCATAGGCTTTTATTTTTGACTCAGGAAGGATGGCAAAATTCAGTACTGAAAACATGATTCTAGTCAGAATGAGAGATACATGAAGCATGCAATTAAATGTTTTTGTTACAGGTCAGGAGGGAGTTCTGGGAGTCACCAGTCATTGGCCCAGTACGAATTTGCAGCTGAAAATACAACAGTGTGCTGGCAATCACCAAAAGGGTGCTGAAAACAGGTCAGAGGTATCTCCTTGTGCTCAAAACCTTGGTGAGCCTGTGGGTTGTGGGTACTGTGTCCAGTTCTGTTTTCTGCATCTAAGAAGGATGCAGAGGAGTTAAGAGGAAGCTCAGAGAAGGGCAGCTGTAACACTGATGCTGTGGAACAGCTTCTTTGCAAGAAAAAATTAGAAGAACCAGGACTTCAGTTTGGAGAAGATAAGCTTCATTGAGTATATGATTACAGTTTTAAAAATCCTGAAGGTGATTGCCCAAGCGCATGCAGAACAGTTATGTACTAAATACGATATTTGCAGAATTTTCTTTCCTCAAAATACTCTCTTGTACAGTACAATCACTCTTTAGGCCTGCTTTTCTCAAAGACAGGTGCTAAAAAATTGTTCCTCCTGTGGTATCCTTCTCTCACGAAGTGAAATTAATTTTTCATTCTGAAGAACAGAGCATTCTCTGAGGAATGTATTTGGAAGTAATACTGTCCTTGTCATTACAATATAGTCTATAATTTATTAAGTTTGGGTTAAAAGTAGGCAAGTTCATTCTTTTATTGCTTGTATGCCTTATATGTTGTAAAAGTTAAACTACTTTTATATTGATAAATAAAACTGGCTTTGTAAAACTCAAAAGATTCTTTGGTATACTTATATTTTTCTTTTTGGTGTTACAAAATTATCAAACTTTGCTTTTCTTTTTATATTTTTATAACTTTTAGGAAGTTAGCAGTTTCTTTTGTATTTTAGTAAACTCAGTGCCTGATTCAGTGCATTGGGCAAGATATTTATTAGGTTGAATGAATTTCTGTTTTGGTACGTAGGCCATTAATGTGTATAATGAACTAGCAAAGCATTCTTCTCAGATAACAGGTGCAAAAGGTATTTTAGGAAGACCCTGAAAAGAATAATAAAATGTGTAATTTAAAAGCCTAGTAAAACCAGTGGAAGTAGATATCTTTAATTTAAAAGAGTAATTTACTTTGAGAATTTACTTTCTTGTGGAAGTTGGTAAGTTTCACCTGAAAGAACAATTTAAAAGAAATCTCTAACTTAGGGTAATTTTAATGCTTTTGAGAAAGAGCAGAATTTGATTTAAACAAGAAAAACGTGTTCCTTCCCTTTGACTGCATTTTATAAAAAATGTTCAAAAAATGGCCTTCAATGCAGTTGAATTATTTAAGACAATATAACTTGTAGTGTAATGGGATTATGTGATGGAATACTGTTGCGAAAATAGATCATAGCCCACATTTTGTAATGGGTTGTCTCCCCAAAAGATCCTGATCTAAAGCCTTATCTACACATTTCTCTGAACTTGAACATTTAGGTGCAAATCTAGATTGGTATCCATGAAAAAAAAAAACTTTCTAAGATTAAATTTTAGTTCATCCTTGGGAAATTATAAATTATATAGCAAAATATGTAGATAATATTACCTCAGTACAAAATAATAAAGACTTTCTAATTGTTTTCATGAAGTTGCAGAACACTAGGCAATATTTTATAAATAAGTTCTGAATTTCTATGGTTTTCATTACAAATTTTTAATAAAGGCCTCCTACATTCTAATAAAATACACATTCAAGCTTTACTTCAGGTGAAAATCAAGGCTGATCTTTTAGTTCTCTCATTTTAAAAAGAACTTGTATCTAGAGATATAAAATGGTCTGTGAAATACCCTGATATAAAATCTCTCAAAGACACAATAACAACTATACAGATATGCAAAAATTATGAGTCTGAGCAAGCTTCATTTAATGTCACATGAGGACTCGCCATTAACAGAAAATAAGAAGTCATTATAGATTGAGTAAAATGTCAGAAGTGATTAAACTACCGATGATGGAAACCTGAACAGAAGAAATACATCTATTATCGCTTATTATGCACTACATATTTGATGAATTAACCCGATTTCTTTGACTTTCAATCCAAGGTTTAGGCCTCTTCCAGAGGCAGTGGAAGCAGGGACAGGTGTCCTGGGAAGAGTAGTGACACTGCCCAGTTGTGCAGAGTTGGGATCAGGAGGACCAAGGTGCAGCCAGAGCTTAACGTGGCAAGGGATACAAAAAATAACAGGAAGAGCTTCTACAGGCATGTCAACCAGAAAAGGAAGGTCAAAGGAAGCGTAGGCCCCTGATGAGCAAGACTGGCAAACTGCTAACAACGGACAAGAAGGCTGACGTACTCAACTTCTTTGCCTCAGTCTTCACTGGCAAGCTCTCCTCCCACACCTCTCAAGTGGATGAACCACAAGGGACTGGCGGATCAAAGTCCCTCCCACTGTGAGGATCTGGTTCCTGACCACTCAAGTAACTTGAATAGGTTTATGGGACCTGATGAAATGCATCCCAGAGTCCTGAGGGAACTGGCTGATGTAGTTGACAAGACACTCTCCATGATATTTCACAAGTCATGTCACTCAGGTGATGTCGTTGGTGACTGGAAAAAGGGAAACATTGCACCCATTTTAAAAAGGGTAGAAAGGAGGACCCCGGGAACCAGCAGCCTGTGAGCCTCACCTCTGTGCCTGGAAAGATCATGGAACAGATCCTCCTAGAAGCTCTGCCAATGCACATGGAGGACAGGGAGGTGATTCGAGACCGCCACATGGCTTCACCAAGGGCAAGTCCTGCCTGACCAACCTGGAGTCCTCCTATGATGGAGGCCAAAGGAATGGCTATGGACATCATCTATCTGGACTTCTGTGAAGACTTTGACATGGTCCCCCACAACATCCTTCTCTCTAAATCGGAGAGAGAGATTTGATGGCTGGACGGGTTCAGTGGATGAGGAACTGGCTGGATGGTCACACCCAGAGGGTAGTGATCAATGGCACAATGTCTGGATGGACAACAGTGACAAGTCGTGTCCCTCAGGGGTCTGTATTGGAACCAGTACTGTTTGATATCTGACTAACACAGACATGGGATTGAGTGCACCCTCAGCAAGTCTGTGGATGACACCAAGCACAGTGGTGCAGTTGACATGCCTGACGGACAGGATGCCATCCTGAGGGACCTGGACAAGCTTGAGAAGCGGGCCCATGCGAACCTCATGACATTCAACAAGGCCAAGTGCAAGGTCTTGCACCTGGGTCGGGATGACCCCTGGTATCAGTACAGGCTGGGGGATGAAGGGATTGAGAACAGCTCTGCAAAGAAGGACTTCGGAGTACTGGTGAATTAAAGATAGGACATGAGCCAGCAATGTGTGCTTGCAGCCCAGAGGCCAGTTGTATCTTGGGCTGCATCAAAAAGAGCATGGCCAGCAGGTCGAGGGAGGTGATTCTGCCCCTCTGCTCTGCTCCGGTGAGACCCCACCTGGAGTTCTGTCCTTCTCTAGATCCCTCAGTACAGCAAAGACATGCACCTATTGGAGAGTGGCCAGAGGAGGCCACAGAAATGATCAGGGGGCTGGAACAGCTCTGCTGTGAGGACAGGCTGAGAGAGTTGGGGCCAGTTCAGCCTGGAGAAGACAAGATTCTGGGGTGACCTTGTTTGCAGCCTTTCAGTACTTAAAAGGGGCCTGTAAGAAAGATGGGGACAGACTTTTTAGCAGGGTTTGTTGTGATAAGACAAGTGGTGATGATTTTAAACTAAAGGGGGGAAGATTCAGGCTAGAGATGGGGAAGAATTTTTTTACTATGAGGGTGGTAAAACACAGAAACAGGTTGACCAGAGCGGTGGTAGACGCTTCATCCCTGGAGACATTCAGGGCCAGGCTGGACGGGGCTCTGAGTAACCTGATCTAATTGCAGATATCCCTGCTCATTGCAGGGGGGTTGGACTAGAGGACCTTTGAAGGTCTCTTCCAACTCAAACTACTCTGTGATTCTATGATTCTCTTACCCTGTATAGCTAAGCACAGGTTTGGAAATGAAAGCTGTGTAAGAACCATATTCTGCTTCATCCTATGCAGCAGCTGTCATTGCCTGATCTTTTTCAGACCAAGGTGCACTGGCATTCAGCAGGAATACCTGGCTGCTCAGCAGCTGTGCCAAGTACAGTAGCCACCTGGCTGTCGTGGTTCCTGTCTATGTCTCTCGGGAGATGCTCTAGCTGGAAAATTCTGTGTTCTTAAGGCATTAGGATACCCTTGTAATACCACCTTATGCATTAATATTCCAAAGCTGGCCTGCAGACAGCCAATATTCCTCCTTTCAACCATGTAATTCTGTGATGAGTCTGCTGTAAAGCATATGATTCATCAGCAGATAGAAAGCATATCTGAAAGATACCCTAATGAAGAACCATGTTTTCTGTCTTTCTTCAGCATTGGTATTCAAAATTAATTTGTATTTCAAAATTAGCACATAGTAATTACTCCTGTTACTATAACTTACTCTGGCAGCTCAGGCTGTGCAGGTCTGTGTAGTGCATCAAAACAGTGTGACTAAGCCTGTGCAATGAAGCCTAGGAAATAGTTCCCAAGCTAGGAGAGAAATTAAGGTCAAGGACAGTTAGCTAAAGGTGCTTTTTTTTCTTATGTATTAATTAAATAATAAATTTTACATACTTAATTATCTGTTTCAGCAGAAAAAAAAGGTGCTATTTCAATTATTTTATATATTTAATTTATAGTCTTATATGTACTATTGTATATAATTCTACATATACATGTTATGTATTTTATCCCACATACAAGATGATGTATTGTTATATATATATATATATATATATATCTTATTTAGTATCTCACATATATCAACACACAGTAAATGATGTTACTATTTTTGTTCATACTTTCTATAACCTCCACACTCATTATTTAGTCATTTCCTAACTTTTAGGCATTTAATTTTCTGGGTGATTTTTTTCATTGTGGCTTTCTGTTAAATTTATAACAACCAATGACTTTCAGAATTGATCTTGGATAGTTTTCAGTACAACTTTTTGGGGAATAAAGATTTATTTTCTAAGACTCTTGTACCTAGATGGTTGGCTTTGTTAAACAGCAATTTTGAAAACTAGAAAATTAAAAAAAAAAAGGGGGAGATAAGGAGAGACAAAAATACAGAAACGGTTTTCTGTGCATATCTGACAGTGAGACTGAAAGAAAAAATTATTCTGCAGGCTAGAAACCTAGCTTTTGAGAATAAAAAGCAAGCCAGTGGTAGACAAAAGGAAAAAAGTCCTATTTCCACTGAACAACTGCTTTGCATTCAGACATTATCCAATGAACTTGGAGCTCCCAGTCTACTAAAATGAGTGCTAATCCATGGAATGCATGGCATGGCTGGCTATTGCAGAGAGAAAATAACTGAATCTATTTGGCCTATATCCAACTCAAGATTTCTAAAACAAATAATATTTACTCTTGCGTTCTTTTTTTTTTCTTTTCCCCCTTGCTCCATAAATATTTCACTCTTCCATCTTGACCAAATTTTTCTTTCTTCTTTCCTTTCAGGCTGTCCAAACTGTATCTCCTTACCACTGCTTCAGTCTCCAGTGCCCACTCCATGTTTCAAGAGTTTTTGTGCAATTGCTTATTATCAGCAGAACTTCTTTCTTTGTAGCAAGTTTCATACCTCTTTGGATCTCTCAGTGTGCCTTACTGTGGAAATTCACAAACAGTGACTCATTTTTTTTTAACTTGACATGCCTTTGGACTGCCCTAAGTTAGACACTGAGATTATGTGGTTTGTTTTACATGTTTTGTGTGTTTTAAAGGACCATGTCCTGTTGCAGTGTAACGTAAATAATAAATAACACTGTGCGCTTGTCATTATGCAATCATGAGCTTCCAATAGAAGTATGGTAAAGCTGTCTAATGACACAATGAAATAATTACTTCCTCCTTGCTTTAAGCAAAATATTTACATGCTCTACCAATACATTGTTTGTTTGAGGAATGTTGCCACCTAGCAACAAAGGATCCTCTCAGGCTTCTGCACAAAAGCTATAAAGAACTGCCCTAGCAGCAGCTCTTATATCTTTTTCAAATAGTTTTGGAAATTTTGGTTTTGTCCATTTGCCACTTAGCATTCAGTGCCAGCTGGCATTCTGCACAACAGAGGAAAATTGCTATTTAGTTGTAGAAGTAGACTTTAAAAGGCTAGATACAGGAGTTGTGTTTTGTTTTTTTTGTGGCTTTTTTTTTTTAATGGTAATTTGTTCCTTAACACATACTATGCAATAAGCGATAATGTAGAAGAACACCAACCAAGCAGGATACCTGCCAGATGTCCTCATAAAGCCAAGAGGAAATATCTGCTGCCCACCCACAGTCAGGGTAGAGTGCACAGCCTTTTTTTTTCTCCCTGATGCCTCTAAGGAAGCTAACACAGTCCATCGTGTGAGAGGAGTGACAAATGTTTGTAGTGTTAAATCAGATAAAAAATTATAATTAGTATACATTAAACAAACAAAGAGAAGAATTTTGAATCACAGCAGTTCTGTCCCTTCTTGAAATCCCAGTCTCTACAGTCAACAGCATAACTGACACCGAAATTGATAACAAAATGCAAGGTTGGAGAGTCTCCAGTATATAACGTCTGCGAACACCAGGTCTGTCCATGCTGGAATCTTCACAGATGCTTTCTATTTTTCAGTGTGCTGTTTTAAGTGAAATTGAGTTTCCTGCTCTGCTGCTAGCAGTTTTGTTGTTTGGATTAGTTTGACAACAAGAAGGTAACACCCCAAGAGAGAATTAATGTTTTTCTCCAAGTAACTTTCCAGCATCTTTGAGTTTGAACAAAGAGAATGTGAAAACTTACTGTTATCCTAGTTGTTGTCCAGAAGCCAAGGTCTTTCTGGGCTCTATGTCTGGAGGTGTGAGGCCGCTCAGAAGGGGGGCATGGATGGGACAGACCTTGACTGACATCTGGGCTGACCAATGAGAATATTCCATGACATGAGCATCATGCTTCTTATTTAGTGAGAGTTGTGTTTTCTAGCCGGGGAGACTTGTTACGGTTCAGCTTCATTTTGACTGAGTTCCATTCAGGAGTTCCTTTAGTTCGGCTTTTTGCCTTTCTGCCTTTTTGGTCTTTTCTCTCTCTGTCCCCGGGATCAGCTGTTTGGGACCAGGGTGCTCTGGCTCTTCCTGGGACTGGTGGTTCAGTGCAGATGGCGTTTGTGAGGAATTGCATTGAGTTGCTTTTAATTTATATCCTATTTTCATTTTATACATCATAGTAGTAGTAGTATTAAACTGTTTTTATCTCAATCTATGAGCTTCTCCTCTTCCAATTCTCTCCCCTACTTGGGGATGTGGGTGGAGGGAGTGAGCAGCTATCATGGTTTTGATTACCAGTTGGGGTTAAACCACAACACATAGCTTTATATGCATAGAATTCCAAGCTGCTAGTTCTGAAATAGTGTATCAATCATATTACATTCATTTTCCAAAGTAAATAGGGACATGCCTAAAAATTCCACCCCATGTGATTTCAGAAGATGTGGTTATCATTGTACACCTTCGATTTGTAGATAAAAGATGGCTTGTAGATGTCACCCTATACAAGAGCAAAATCCTGACTGAAAGATTGTCCAGAGAAATCAGATGAGTAAAGGAATTTAAAAAAAAAAAAAAAAAGGACAAAAGTGATTATGGACCTATTAATCAAAGAGAAAACTTCAAATGCATGTGGACTGTCAGTGAAATAGTCCCCACTTGTTAAGTTCCTACCTGTTAAAACTATGTAACACAAACAGCAAATCTTTAAAAGTGAAGATACTTGAGAATATTTATATTTCATTTTGCTTATGTCTGTGAAACTCAGAGTTATAACAAACACTGGAAATATTTTGCCATGCAGTCAGGAAATGAAAACTTGGTGTTGCCATTTGGCTGATTACGGTGCTGTGTCCCTTGTCTTTTATGTTGGATTCACAAAATGTCATAGTGAGACAACTTGTACAGGTGGTGACCTCAAACTTCCTGAAATAATTCTTGTTCTGGCACACTTGATTGTAGCACTCAGGCTACTTCAGTTGCTTCTGATGTTAAAAACAGTGTGTAATATTACATCTATGTGAACATACAATGTTCTCACAATGTTCTAGGGGCTTTTACCTGTTTTAATTTCTCTGGAGTTTGCCCAGCTTTAGAGTTTAAATCCCGTTGCCTACAAGCAGACTAGAAGCATAACTTTTTAAATAACCAAATTGTTCTTAGTCATTAATTTACGGTAATTACTTTCTTCAGTAGCTGTGGTCCCTGTCTGTGAATGAACTGCACAGACCACATTTGAGTCATTTTGCCTGAAATGCCCCATCTTGTAATGCTCTCCACTGAATGTTAGACAGAACTTCCTGATCTGAGTTGAAGTTGTCTATGTAACCTAGCAAAGTAATGACAAATGTAGGGGTGAAAGAGGAATTTGTTTACTCTCCCTCAGGCTCCCAAGACCAGCTGACTGTGGCTTCTGCCATAATTCAACATGTTTCAGTACCTATACAGCTCCTTATGCGTACTCTGCTGGCAGTAAAACTACGCAGTGTTAACAACACACTGAAGGACAGTGTGTCTGCATTCCTCTTGATACCGAAAAGTCGGCAAAAAGACTCCTTAACGCTGTTTTGAAAGTTTTAAAAAGCAGGCACTTTCATTGCAGTGTGCCAGACACTCAGAGGATTGTTCCTCTTATCAAGTGTGCACATAACTCACACTTCCTGGCATCTATTACACACACTAATTGCTTATTAATTTGTTTCTACCACTAAGTTCATCCATTAAACATAGATTATTTACATAACCAGGCCCTTTGCCTGTCGTCCATCTTTGGTATTCCAGTCTCTACATCGACGGTCTCTCATGTCCCCTGCGGGTCTTTGCAGCCTAGTGCTCCCCCAGTGTCAGCTTCTTGACGTTATTTCTTGAGCATGTGTGTTGTTGTTTTGTGCTACTACTCAGCAAAAGTCACATAGCTCTTTCTTCATCTAGTGCAACATTCTGCTTTCCCAGATTGCAAACCAAGGACATCCTGCTTTGCCTTGTGTCCAGTCTCTACAGAACCATCGTTTCTCTATTAAGCTCCTGTTACATTAGGCGTAGGGGTTTCTAACGGACTTTTGTTCCTCTTATCGCTTGAGCACCACATTTAAAGCATTTAAGGAAAAGGAAACAGTAGTTTCTGTTTAGCTATGAAATTCCTGTCTAAAATCTCTGCTGTTTCCAGATCCCTCCTGCCTACCTCTGCTCTAAAGACACACTGCGCTTGTGTGGGAATGAGGGAGAAAGGCGTGTTTTACACTTTCCCCGCCCTCAGCAGGGGCATTTCTGCGGCAGTAATGACTAGAACAGCCGACTGTAGCTCGCTGACCCCTCGGATACCGGTCGGCCGGGGGCTGCCGGGCCTGAGTAAGAGCCGCTCCTAGCTGGGGCAGCGCTCAGTGCCGCTACCCGCCGGCGGAGCGGGAGCAGGAGAAGAGAAGGGGGCGCGGCCATTTTGAACGTGTGAAGGCAGGAGGCCCGAGGGGCGGCAGCCAATCGGGATGCCAGCTCGGCGCGCCACGTGGCAGCGGGCGGGCCGGTAGCCGTTGGGATCCGGGGAAACGGCGGCGCGCGGGAGCGGTGAGTCCCGCCCAGGGCCGGTTAGGAGATTCCGCGGTGGCTTGCGGGCTTCGGCGTCGGGCCGGGGCACGGGGGAAGAGGGCGGGTAACTCCTGCGCAGTCGTGTCCGTGCTGCTGCGGAGAAGTGAGCGGGGCGCGGGGGCCTATCTGGAAGTCTGCGGGGGCTGGATGAGGCGCCGTCCGGGAAGGTGGGGGATGCGTACGGGGCCGCTCCCCGCCTCCCCCCCCCCCCCCCCCCCGACCCTCCCCCCCTCTTCTCCCCCTCCCCCCCTCCCTCTCCCCCCCCCCTCCCCCCCTCCTTCTCCACCCCCTCTCCCCCCCTCCCTCTCCCCCCCCTCCCCCTCCCCCTCCCCCCCTCTGTATTATGGGAATTTAGACTTCTGATTGAAGTAGCAGAGAAGCTCACAACTAGTTCTCTATGGAATAGTCATTTGTATCCCTTGATGTTGAGTCAGGGAGTTTCCAAGGCCTTCAGGAGTCTGCAGACCCTGACACTACAGAATTAAATTTTAAGAGGAAAACAAGAACTTTACAGAAGTTGGTACTTGAACATTAGGTCTTTTGTATTTTGGGTATATCTGTCTGTGTAGGGGAATAAAAAATGCTGGGTTGTTCTTTGTCTTTTTTCACCCCTTTATTCATTCAGGTGTACTTACACAGGTAGTGAGCATCACAATCCATCAGTGTTTTAGCTGCCACATTGAAGATATGTTCATGCATATTGTATAGCAATTTCATATTAATGTTTTGGGTATGCATCTTAAATTGAGGCTGTTGCAAAATCAGTTATGCATTGGGAATTTTATATTTTTTTTCCTCCCTTATTTTCGAGAGACACCACATAGAAGAAATGTTTGAGTCAGTCAAGATGAGAAGACAGTGCATGCTGGATTTCTACTCACATTATGAACATCTTTGTGCTCTTCAAAACTCTGTCCCACTGAAAGCTGTGAAGGCTAACCTGTCTCAGGGAGCTCTTGATATAATTGTAGATCGCATCAAAGCTGCTGATTGGGCACCACTTCTGAATGCTATCAGGCATAATAAGACTCTGACTTCTATTGGAATAAGAAGTTTACATCAACAGGGTATTGGAGAATCAGGTCTGTAGTGATGGCTATAAAAGTTAAATATGTTAATTTATGCATGTTAGAGTTTATTGCATAACTTTTTTGCGTGATTTGTGTGATGGAGGGGAAGGAATTGTAATAGCTAAGGAACTATTTCTATTTAAGAAAGGCAGAAAAAAAACAAGCTGTGATTATGATTGCTCTTAAGTCAACAGAGACTGGATTTTACTGATGTGTAATTTTTATTGTTTACTAGGTGTTGAAAGATATAAAACTTACTTTAGAAGGAGAATTCCAGCAATTCGATCAAAAGACTTGGCTGGCCAACTATGCAAAGCTGTCAAAGGCTGTCTCAGTATATCTGATGTACTAAAAAATTTAGAACTGCAGGGTTTGCTTCTGAGGGAGAGAGATCTAATACTTTTAACAAAGGTGAGAATATATTAATATAAAAAAATGGAAAATATGCTTAGAATGTAGAGAAGTAGCAACTAAACTTTATAAATATTTCTCACAGACGAGAATGTTCCTATTTTAAGATATCTTGGTGTTATCTATCATCTAAATGATTCTGCTGAGACATGTAGTAGAACCTAGTCTTGCTGAATCTGTCAAAATCACATAACCTGCCCTTGCTCTGACTCGTCAAGGCTTACTAGAAAGATCTTAGCAACATCTCTGATGTGTTGGGGGTGTGTAACTTATGCTTATGACTGAAACTACTGTGCATATACATGACAGAGGAAGGTGTGGGACACTGAGGAGATAAAAACAGGTCTTCGAGATGCGTTATTGGAACACTCTCCAGTTTGCTGGTGAGTGGCTTCTAGGAACAGAGGTTCCTGCATGTTGCCCATAGGCTACTGCTCCTCCTGTGCTAAAGAAATGAACTTATTGACTTGTTTTGACGTTCCCCTTTAACCCTCTAGAGAGTTTCTTATAGGGAGCACAAAGAGTTCTGAGCAGTTAGGGTGACTTGGTCTTTTCTCTGATATTTTTGCTTTTCATGCCAGTTAACAAACATTGTTTTTATTCTGAAGGGCTTGGCCACAGCTTCATCTCTGGAAAGTATCTCTTTAGCTCACTGTCCAATTGGAGATGGAGGATTAGAAAGTAAGTTCAGAGTGAAAAACATGTAGATAATCTTTTCTCTTTTGTAGTCTTTTAAACAGGTCAGCAAGTTTTTCACTGTTTCCATTCCTGTTTTAAATTTGTCTATAGTAATTGAAATAACAATGTTCACTTTATTCTCCATGACTTAACACTTAGAGACTTGAATTTCTTCCCTTGAGGCTAGTAAATAGCCATACTACTTTATGAACATTTTTATACTTTTACCTAAAACATCAGTGGTAACATTTGTTTGAGGTTAACTTTTTCTTGATTTGTTCGTGTTTAAATAAGTGAACTGAAATAAAATATGTTCTAGCCTGTTCAAATAGTCTTTGCTAAACACTTGCACTTGAAATACATAATCTTAGAACACTTAACATGTATTTAAAATACACTTTCTATTTCAACACTAGTTCTTTGTCAAGGCTTTTGCTTATTAAAGTTGTTTCAGTTTCTTAATATGGCAGTGAAAAAGTGTTCTCTGATAATCTGGCTGTGGTGTGTGCAGATAATGTGCATGCTTTTGTTTTCTTCAGCAATCTGCCAGAGTGTAAAGAATTCAGCTACTATCAGATATGTAAACTTCACAGGATGTAGCCTCACATGGCGAGGGGCAGAACATGTAGCAAACGTATTAAAGGTAATTTAATCACCTTTCTTAGACCCAAATGTTCACAAGAACTTAAATACATTTATTTTTTTAATTTTACTTGCAAGCTCTAAGTCCATCAAAGCACTTTGTGAGCAGCATATGTGAATAGTCCTTCTGAAATTTCCAACTTTTTATGCCTAAAATCGCTTAGTCTACTAATGTGGGATTTAAATACGGTATTTCTGAGTAAACATCAGTTAAACAAATAACAGTTCAGACTGATGTATTTTCTTTAAATAAGGTTTAGGGCTGTAAATGTCTGACACCTGTTTAGGGGAGTGGTTCTTTCATTGTCACAGATTTTGAAAAATGTCTTAATTATTCTTATCCAATGCTTAAGAATACTTGAGTTTACAGTCTAGAAGCTACTAATTAACTGATTAGTAAGCTTGTGACTAGTATAATATTCTAATTAATGTTAACATTGTTTTGCATGAAAGCATATAATTTCCTGTTCTGTATTTCCAATTCAAGATGCATTGAAACTGTCTGCCAAAGGAAGATAATAAGATGTTTTGTAGCCATATTTAATAATTTGCATTGCAGATTGGATGATCAGAACAAACATGACTTAACTGTAATGTTTAAAAATGTCTTGTATTTCTTGAACTCAGAAATGGTATAATTCTGTTTCTTATATCAGTACTCAAGCCATTAAACATCAGTTACAAACAAAGATAACTTTGGATCTTGTCATCAATAATGGCTTTGCTTTTGCACTTGGTAACAGCTCATTTGTTTGCAAAGCACCAGGCAATGAAAAGACACAGTGAAGCTTGGGCTGAAAGCCTACGTTACAGGAGACCTGACCTTGATTATATGACTGGCTTGAGGCGGATTACTTTCAACTGCAACATGCTTGTTGGAGATAGAGGAGCAAGCGCCTTTGCAGACTGTCTAGGAGAGGACCTTTGGCTAAAAGGTACTGTGAACTATTGACTCTTAAATACTACAGTGGCAGGCAGAAGACTTAAAATGGTCAGTTATAGCAAATGTAGCCAGAAGAGTAATTCACTATTTAGGGTAGGAAAGAGTAATCTTTTTTCAAAAGAAATTTCTCTTCCTCTTTTGAATTGCTGAAGTGTTTGAATACTATTATGTCATCTAGTATTGTCCTCTAGTATTTTGGAGACGTAATTTGTTCTACAGTGTAGCTGTACAAAATGAATAAAGTTGATGGTGTAAGTCATGGCATTCTGTACATGGAGTCAAATACCTGTTGAAATTGTTTCATAGTTTGAGCCAGGTGTACAGAAAACATGCATAGTGATGGAAGAGGATCGGATTAGAGAATACTTAAGCAAACTGGACTTAGAGTAGGCCCTGACTAGATGCATTCACAAGTGCTGAGGGAGCTGGCTGATGTCATTTTGAGACCACGCTGAATGATCTTTGAAGGATCATGGTGAACGGGAGGGGTGTGTGAGGACTGGAGGGTGCCAAATGTCACTCCTATCTTCAAGGAAGGACCTAGGGAGCTACAGGCCAGTCAGCCTTACTTGGATCCCTGGGAAGGTAGGGATGTGCTGCCATCCAGAGGGACCCCAGCAGGCAGGAGAAATGGGATGGGAATGTCATGAAGTTTAACAAAAGGAAGTGCAAAGTCCTGCACCTGGACAGGAATAATTCCATGCACCAGAACATGCTGGGGCCTTTGTGGCTGGAAGGCAGGTCTGCAGAAAGCGTCCTGGAGATCCTGCTGAACAAGGTGACTGTAAGCCAAGAAAGTGCCTTTGTGGCAAAGAAGGTCAGTGGTATCCTGGGCCTTTTTTAGGAAGAGACTTGAAAGCAAGTTGAGGGAGGACACCTTCCCCTCTGCTTAGCATTGGTGAGGCCAGACCTGTTCTGCCCTGTACGGGATGGAGCTGGAGCTACTGGGGAGTGTCCAGTGAAGAGCCACTAAGATGATGAAGGGACTACAGCAACTCTCATTTCAGGACAGGCTGAGGAAGCTGGAACTGTATAGTCTGGAGAAGGCTCATGGCAAGTTTCATCAAGGCATAAAAATATCTGAAGGGTGCCTGTAAAGAAGATGGAGCCAGGCTCCTCCCAGTGGTGCCCTGTGACAGAGCAAGATGGAGTGGGTACAGACTGGAACACTGGAGGTTCTCTCCTGAACATCAGAAAACACTTTCTTACTGTGCGGGTGACTGAACGCTGGTGCAGGTTGCCACGCGTTGTACAATCTTTATCCTTGGTCGTTTCTAAGAGCTGTTTGGATGCGGTATGGACGAAGTGGCTTCAAGTTAGCCTGCTTGAGCAGGTGGATTTGGCAAGATGACCTCCAGAGGTCCCTTCCAACCTAAACCATTCTGTGAGACTGTGCATGCATGACATTAAGTAAATGCTAGAGCCATTATAATACTATTTCATGGTGACCATGTAATTTACTAATGTGTGCAAGCAATGAAATTCTGGAAGCATTGACTCAGGCTTTTTAGACATAACTTGTGTGTTTGCACATATGATGCTGCCTTCGGTAGTTGCATTAATTGGTCCCTGAGAATTTTATGTCTACTAGGGATTGTCAAGAACAGTGACTTAACTGTGATTTTTATAATCCCACCTTTGCAGTTGTTTAGTAGTTATTTCTTAATGTTGATTCTATCGTACTGATTTAAATTTCCAGTTTTCTTCTCTGAAAGTAGTATTCTTGTTTTTGCACTTGGCTGTTATCATCATGTGCTCTCCCCTCATGCTTCATGTTCTATGAAATGGAGATTTTCAGCAGGTGTGGATTAATTGTATTCGGTATTGACTACAGGTTACACCACTGAGTGTTTTGTTTTGTTTTTTTTTTTTTTCTACCTCCTTAAACATTTTAGCGCTTGATTTGCAGCAGTGTGGAATATCCAATGAAGGAGCAAGGTCATTATTGGATGCTCTTCAAACTAATACAACATTAGTGGTACTTGACATAAGAAGGAATCCATTAATTGGTATGTATCTGTATCTACCTTTGACCTCTTTGTGGTTGGTTGGTTTGTTTTTCAGTAACTTTGGTGTGGGGAAATTAACCACTTTTAAGAAAAAAACCTGCAACAGTATTTTGCTAAACATTTTTATAGTGGGGGAAGGGAGCAGGATTGGTAATGTGTACTGTTTATTCAGTTACCTAGTTGTTTACATAAAGACTTGTCTCATACAGGAAATTCTTAAGATATCTTAATTCATTCTAGATCACGTTATGATGAAAAACATTATTGAAAGAGTTCTTATGAATGGAAATAGTTCTAATTCGGAGGTATGTCTTAGTCATTTTAGAATGAGTTTGGAGTTTTCATTGTAGCTGCTATTGCGTTTTTTTAAAAACTGTTCAAAATGAATCTGAAACAGCTATTCTAGTTATAAACAGAAGTCTGACTCTTAAGCAGTTTAAAGAACAAACAAAACACTATGAAAGGAAAAACTAAAAATAGTAACAGCAATGTGATATTGTTATGGACATTTTGCATGATTTCTTACCTAATTTAAAATTTTAACATGTCATAAAACCAGGATATCCATTTAATGAGAAAAATCCACTTGTTTACCAAGATGAGCACAAACATTTGATGAGGTTGATGTTCTTTTGAAACTGAAACATTTACTACCCCAATCCAGGATTCGCAGTTATTTTCGGCCCAGTTATAGAAGCCTGGATATTACAAAGAGAAAAACAGTTCCGTTTCTTTGAGACAATGTCTTGACATGCTCTGTATTGAAAGTCAGCCGTGCAGAGTTTTGTTTTGTTGTGTGTGGGTGTTGGTGGAGTGTTGTTTTGTTTTGTTTTAAATAAGGAGCTAAAACTCAGGGAATAAATTTGTACACAGAGGTATTAATGAAGACAAACAATTGGTCATTAAGTTCTGTTGCAGAAAGAACTGCAAGGACTTATGTCTTCATTCTGTCAGTAGTAAAAATTCAGCCATATGATTTAAAAGCAACAACATACAAGTAAAAACAATCTAAGAGTGTATGTAGAAGAATCCTAATGACATTCTGAATTCTGGATGTAAGTAGCACTCTGTTTCTTTCTATTTTAAATAAGTTTTAGCATAATAGAAGAATGTCAGGTATTTTTCAGATTTTTCATTTTTTTTTTTAATGGAGGATCCTTTACAGACTAATTTAAAGAAGTGGTGTTTGTTTCTCGTAGCTTAAGCTTGTCAAACAGAATACAGTAAGTTAACATCTACCTTGCTTCCTTTCATCATCTGTGTAGTACCTCCAAGCCTGTTAGGTTTCAAAAGGGTGTGCTCGTCCTTTTTTTGTAGTGAAGAAAACATGGGTATCTATCTCTGAAATTATTTAATTTAGTAGGGAATTTTTTTCTTTTACCTATTCTAGTTGCTAGAGATCTGAATTTCGTATTGATAGAAAATGAAGAATCATTTGGACTAAATTTAGCCTATGTGCAGAGACTTCTTGAATACAAGGTGTAAGATATCATTTCCTGAGTGAAACTAATCTGTCACTTACTCTTGCAGCGAGTGGCCTAACTCATACCATATCTCAACCACACATAACTGAAGAGTTGCATGGATGATCATCCCTAGTACTGCCTCCAGTTTAATCTTCCTTTAGTTTCAGATTTTTATCCTGTCAAAGGCTAACTGATATAATTCTCATGAGTAAAACGCAGTAAAGTGTTGAATTTGTTTATATCTGAGGATTGGCAGAGCTGCATTCTCTACCATCTCATCATGACACCTGTTGTGTCCACTCCATAGTTTTGGAAATATATTAAGGTGCTGCTCTAGAAAGAGAAGTTTGGTGAGCTTTTGAATGGCCTCATAATAATAAGCTATTGTCACTACAAAAGATCATGTCTTAGCTGCCACAAACAGCGTGTAATGTATTGTCACTACTTGCTTACTGGACACCAGTTACAGCAGTCCTTCTGTCCTGTTCTGCGTAAAAACTGGTTGTTTCTCTTTGCTTTTCAAGAGCATGTAGGTTCTTGCCTTCTGAGTTGACTTTTCAACTGTGCAAGAAGAGCTGTCTACTGCTAATTTATACCTTTAAATCTGATGGGCAGCTAAAACAAAGGAAAGTTGTACTATCCCAGCAGCACGCTGTAGCTCGTATAGTGGATTGTAATTGTAGATATGATTGGGTGTAACAAGTGGTGAAAATTTGTGTAGATTCTGAGAGAGACTGAATGACTTAAGGGGAAAATCCACTGAAGGTGTCTATAGAACAAGTTGCTTTCATAGTCTCAGCTCAAGCACTTAGTCGTTTTTCAACACTGTTAGTATGTTTGCTATCTTTATACTTAGATGATGTACAACAGCAACAGGCACCTAGACAAAAGACAGGCTACTGGGCTACAGGAACTTTAGGTTAATGTAGTACAGGTGCTCTTTCATGTGTGTAGTAAAAGAAAATTAAGATACTCTTACTCTTAGAAGTTTACAATTTTATTTTCCTCTTTTTTAGTTTAAAAAGAACAATTCAGTTGTCTCAGGAGCTAGATTCAGCTGTAGAACCAGCAAAACTTATAAAAGGATTATTTGTGTCCAAAGTTAAAAAAAAAGAAGTTTTCATTGCAAATTATAAACTTCATTAGCTAGAGCACAGTAATGTGCATTAGGTGGGAATAACTTTGGCGTACTGTTCCTAGTACTCTTATGTCTGAGAAAAGCTTTGTGTGAATATCATCTGCATTTCCTTTGCCTGTTTCAGCACTAGTCTTTGTTCTAACTAGAGCTTCGTGCACACTGAAAAATAAGTGACAGCCTAACTTAAGAATATCTTCTTGCAATAATAATACTTTTACTAGGCAAAGGGGAACCTTTAAGTATAGAGCTGTTGCTGTAAGGAAATGAAGTTTGAAGTACAGCAATTACTTTTGATTATCACTATGTCTTAATTTTAGAGTCTTTTACGGTGTAAAGATGAATTTTCATTATAGTCAGTGAAAATTAAACTCTGTATTTTTTTTGAATACCAACTTGATAATACAAAATCATGTTTGGGAAGCTTTTGTTATTTTGGAGAACTTTGGCCTGAGCCAGTCATTCCTAGCAAGGCAGCCTTCTGAGAATGAAAAGCAAAAGACAGAGTTTTCACTTTATAGGGTTGATGCTTTTTTTTTTTTTTTTTAACTGTAAATGAGAAGTGTTTTGCACAGGAGCAAGGAAAATTTTGGATGGGATATTATAGTGATGTTCTTGGAATGCTTTCTGATAATGTAGCACTTAGACTCACATTGAATCTGTATTTGAATTGGGGCTTTGTGGGATTTTTGTTTTGCCTTAATTTTACATTTTGTTATTAAGTTTTCTATAACTAGCGGTGTTCTCCATATATCTGACAAACCCCTCCTCTAATTCTACATGAGCACCTGTTTAAATATCAGTTATTAAAACAATTTATTTGTCTCTAAAAATAAATATTTACAGTATGAGTGGCTGACATCTCCATCTTCCAAGGATGCTTTGAAAACTAGACCAAAGAAAAGAACTATTGTCCTAGGAAGTGGTCGAAAAGGAAAAGCTACTATTCGTATTGGTAATACTGTCTTATTTATTTTCTCTGGCCATAGTAAATTTTGTCTACAAAATGATCTTTCAATGTTTAAGAGCTTTAATTATAAAATATGTGATGTGTCTAAATGGCAGTGTTTTGGAGAATACTTGTCTTTCAACAAATTGCCATATATTCTTAAGTCAATAATGTGTCTTTTACCATCAGTGGTTTATGTAAGAAACTTGCTCTTTTTCTCAGTGCTGCTAGATATGTGGCTAGAAAAGTGATAGGATATGCTGACTTAAATATGTGAAAACATTGCATGTATTTATTCTGAATGCATCTTCTCCACAAGCTTTCACTTCTAGGAAGCTTGGTGGCAGTAAGTAGCCTAGTTCTTCTGATGTTGTAACCCTTCTGTAGCAGGCTGTCCTCTGCCAGAACAAGCAAGCATTTTTATTGATGCACAAAGTGGTCTAAGATTTTTTTTAACTTCATGTAAACCTGTTACAAATATTGTGTTTAAAATAACATAGGTATCATGAATATTTATAGCTAAGTATTGATAGTTGTAATACACTAAATGTTTTTCAATAAGTTACTGAAAGTTTCACTGTAATACATTTGGCTGTCTTTCATCTTTGCTTTAGTTATCTGGAAGCAGAGGTAAGCATAATAAAAATGACATCTTTGTACAAATAAACTGTGGTGATCAGAGTGATGGAAGAAGAAAATTCCTGACTTAATATTGTTGTGTTTTTTGCTGTTGTGGGTATGTTTTGTGGTTTTATTTTATTTTATTTTATTTTTTAAAAAGGGAGTCAGGAGGTGAAAACTATCCTGTTTACTTGTTGAGAATTAACTGAAATTTGGAATCCTTTTATTACAGTTATGTATTTCTGTTTGCCCAGAGCGGCAGCAGATACCCCATCCCTGAAGACATTCAAGGCCAGGCTGGACGGGGCTCTGAGCAACCTGGTCTAATTGAAGCTGTCCCTGCTCATTGTGTGGGGGGGTTGGACCACATGACCTTTGAAGGTCCCTTCCGTTCCAAACTATTTTATGATTCTACACCATTACAAAATCGCTTGTTTTACTGATCTCAGAGAAACAATAACCTGAGTTCTCACTAGTTTAACTGGATTAAATACTAGGTTAACAGTTTTCTGGGCTTGTTAGTTTCTGATTCCTACGGAACCTGGGGTAGAGTGATCATCCACACTAGGTATTTGTTCTGAATCTACTTTGAGTGGTAGTCTATGATTTAAACAAGAAAAAAAGACTGGACTAGTGAACATGGCTTTTCATTATTATTCCTTTTAAGTGAAGATACTGCTTTTCTATAGAAGTGATCAACAGAAGTGCCAGCTTTATCTTAAAGCATTTTGCCCATTATTAAACCAACGTTCTTCACACAAAAGCCACTAGAGGGCAATCTGAAGCATATATATGGCTTTATTGTCTACGTGGACTAAGCTCCCGCCTGGGACAATGGAGTTAGGTATCTGAAGTTAGCAATGTGAATAAACCTCTTTAGCTACACGAATTCACTTTCTTTTTTTGAATAGCAGTATGTCTTACTTGGATCAACCTAACATAACAGTTAAATATATGAGCTTATAATTGCAAGCAGGTCAGCTGCCTGCTGCTCTTTTTGAGAAGCTAAACAAAAGTTTCTGAACACTTCAGCAAAATTAAACTGAAAGATTTCCTACAGTCCCTTTTATTACTTAGGTGATTTTACTTTTGAACAGTAAGTTGTGAATTTATATGTAAATAACTAGGTATAATGAATTATCTTTTTTTCCTATTCTTGCTGTTCAATACAGGATTAACATCTAAAAAGTCTGTAACTCCTGGGAAGAAAAATATGCCTGGGAAAGACAGTTACTCACCAAAACCATTACCACCAGGCACAAAAGGCTTCCTTCCTTGGCGGACTGCAGAACGTGCAAAGAGATGCAGGTGATGTTTTCATAGTACCGGGAAAGTATTAAAGCATTATAAATGTACTAGAGAGCAGTGTTAGTTTTTTTAAATACATATTTGAAAGTCATACACAGAATTTCATACTGCACCCCTTTTTATTCTGTTTATATAAATTTTGAGGATGTTACATAAATTCTATTCCAATAAGTGTCTAAAATACACAGAAAGATGTAATTTGATGGCCACAGGAATATCCAGGAGCAACAGTAAAACCCCAGACTAAAACAATTAAACATCACAACCAAACCCATCTTGCTTGTTTGTTCACTTGTTATTAATAGTTTATCAGACTTGTCATGGCTGAAGATGAAATTTAGTTTTCTAAACTTGTAGTATAGTTGATTTGGCATGCAGTTTGAGATACCTAGGTATTTTTCCTTCTTTCTGCTCCATCTACCCCAATTACAACACAATTATTGTGATTATCTAAACCCTGTGAAGTAAAATAAAAAAAAAGAACCTTGTTACCCATGGCAGCTGTAATATTATCATGCTTCCTTTTGAAATAGTGTGGTTGTTTTTTTAACGTATTCACTAAACCTTGACCTCTCAAAATAGAGGCTATATAAATACTTAAGCAAAAAATTACTTAATGCTCTATCATAACTATTTTTATTGAACTTGTTTTTCAATATGCTGAATACCGAATTCTCCTGTTGACATTAGTTCATAATAATTAACTAAGCAAGTTGCCTATTGAAGATATTAACATTAACATCCAGTAAGGTTGCTCTAATTCATGGGTAAGTAGGAGTACTAATAGAACAACATGAGGATGTAATGAGTTTTAAAGTGATACAGTGCAGTGTCTGATGCTGTTGTTACTGCTTCACCTGTCCTAGACTTCTGTGTTTGGAAATGCAAGTAGAAACAGTGACATTATAAACTTACTTTTCTCAAAAGTGTTTATTTTCTGACTTCAGAGGGGGGCCAGCAGATAGTACTGAAGAATTACCAGTGAAGATTCAGGTACTCTATCTTTCATATGATGGTTTATTTAGTAGAGGAATGCCTGAAAAATGATGGAAGTGTTTTCAACAGAATCCTATTGTCTGAAAGTTAAGACTGGAACATACTCTTAAAGTTTTTCTCTCATAGAAGTGTAAAATAATAGCTTATGTCAGCATTTGGTTTGAACTTCTTTGATATTTAGATTATTCACCTTTTGATTTCTCAGCCTTATGAGCAAGCTGAGTTTGAGTATGGGCACAATCCCTCTAAAGGCAGTAAGGAGAATGAGCAGCATTTTTCCCTGAAAGGTTCTGCTTCCACTTCCTCTCTTTCCTCCTTTTGCCTTCGGACTACACACTTTGTTTGAACCCATCTGGGAACTGCTGTAGTGAACATACCAATGGGGGAAAAAAAAAACCAACCCTCTGTCTTCCTTCTGTTTTGCATCTCATTTCTTTCTCTTCCCTACCCCACCCACCAGAGAAAAGCAGAAGTGTGTTAGTGTGTACTAATTAATTAAACTGGCTCACAGAAGTGTCTGATGGTGGCTGAAGCCAGCACACTTAACCCCTGCTCTGGCATAGGCCTTCCCATGGGCTGCGGTCCTTCAGGACAACCTGCTCTGGCACAGGCTGACATGGGCTGCAGCTCCTTTCCTCTGGGGTCTCCCCTGGGCTGGAGTGTGGGTGTCAGCTTCACCATGAAGCATCTCGTCTCCTCTGAGCCTGCTGTTCCCTCTGCTCTTCTTCACTCTTTTTGTTCCCTCCTCTGCTGCCTGTCTGCCATTTTTTACTCTTTCTTTCACAGGTTTTCCCAGAGGTGCCACTGTCTTGGATGTAGGGCTCAGCTGTGCCCTGCGGGGGGGTCTGTTTGATACAGGGCAGCCCCGGCCACTCCTCTCAGGGGCCACCCCTGCAGGCCCCTGCTACTAATTCCTTGCCACATACACCCAGTATATGCACACATATGATTTTTTAAATATATATGCTTTTATACCAATGTATTTCCAAATCACATAGCTGGACAATACATATGCATTGTAAGGGATTCTGAGAAATGATTGCTTTTTAATTAAGCTTTTGGTACTATTTAATCTTCGATTTTGGTTTTTTTTTTTTTTTTATTGCACAGTGTAATGCTTTGAGTGTGTTTTTCTTTTCTGATGTAATTAGACAGGTATTCCTGTGAAAGTGACAGTGGAAAGCGCTTCTACATCCGAAACTGAAGACACAGATTTAGATGATGTTATCCATCATCCTGATTTGGCAGAATCATTAGATAAGATTAATGTAACAAAGTATCAACAACTACAGGTAAGAATCCTATTATGTGCCTTAAACTCCATAAAGGCAAATCTTATTAATCATGTTTTATGGAGAAAATTATGGTTAAACAAATAACCAGTCATGGAGCAGGACTTCCAAATAACTTTTGATTGTCCTATGTTATGTCACACGGGTTTCAGTTTTGACAGATGTGTCAAATATGCACTGGACTTCCAGTCTCTGACTAGTTCTAACGAAGATGGTTATGCTATAAGCATGTTGTCAAATCAGGACCATAATAAGGAAGAACTTCACTTAATACACACAGCTGCAATTTGCGTAATTTCTCTGTTCCAGTCTTGAATCATGGCTCCCAAATCTTTTGATCAGTGTTATTGCCTGTAGTATTTCCTTCCAAGTATTTATAAATGTAATTTAATGTTATTTCTAACAGCTAAAGTATTGTAGTCATTATTGTGTAAAAAAAATTCAAAAAATAACTAAAAGTGTGTTAAACCTCCATTTTATAATTAAGCTCGGTAACAAACATTTTCATTTGCTTTTTATTATTCCCTCTACTTCCTAGACAATTCTAAAAAAATAGCAGTAGCCAGATTGACTATTGCTGCAAATGTCTTGAGAGGGAATGTTCTTATAAAAGCAAGGGAAAACAAAGGGTGTGTTTCAATGGCTTAGTATCACTGCCAAGGTAATCTAGCACTATTATAAAGTAACACCCTCAGGCAGAATAACTGGGTTGTTTCTGAAGTGTTAGGATTTGAGTTATGTTTGGAGAATCTGCACTGCCTCCAAATGAAGACCTATAGTCAGTCACGCCACACTGTGGGAATGAACTGTTCATGTGTATAAATACCAAAACCATATAGCTGTCTTTATGTAAGTGGAGTTGAAACTTAACTTGTTGCAAATCTGTATGTAATGGGAGAGTTAGGGTGGCTCAAAGTTACTGTGGAAGACAAAATGATTGTACAAATACTGCATAAATAACTATCTGCCTTTTTTCAGCTGATGTATATGTTTTCTTTAAGCCTACCCTTGTTCTCTCTAGAACTTCTATTTGGGAAGATTTTCAAGGTTTTCACATGTTGCTGGGACTTACAGTTGTATAACAGCTTTCTTCATTGTGGGTGATTTCATATTACCGTTTGTGTGTAATATGTTGACATTATGCTGTACAGTGGCTTCAACACTCCTATCCAGAGCATTGTGTCTGGAATCATGGAGTTCCATGTCATGTGCATGTTGCACCAAAAACTTCCATGCAGCAAGTACGGTGCTTTCAGGAAACACTTGATGTATTTCTTCTTGGTATTTGGAGAAAGAGGAATATTACTTTCAGGACACACTGCAGAGGCAGACAGTGTTTTGTGCTTTGGGGAAGGCTTGTCATATCTACCGATGTTGTCAGTGTTACCTGTAGTATTAAGTTTAGAACAACTGTAAGGAAGGGATAATTTGTGATTAATTTGAGCTTCCTGGAAGGTAAAACTACAGATTTTAGGAAGCTACTCCAAAACTAGTTCTAAACTTCCTGTGCTTGTAAAGGTCCAGATTTTCCTGATTTTCTGAATTTGAAAACCAAAGTACTTTTTTAGGTCATGGTTGCGTATCTCAGAGCACAGTTTAAGCAGTCTTGAACTGTTTCTGTGCCTCACATATTCCTTTGTTACGTTTATGCAAAGCACAGTTTCACATTATGGCAGAACTGAACTAACAACTTGTGAGGTCTGTTTCCCTTCAGTCCCTTAGTACTTTTCCATTTCTTGAATCAGTATTTTTCTCTTTTATGTCTTTTTAATGTTTATCTGATCATAAGGCAAGTTGATTCAACTTGCTGATGTGGAGAAAACTCGTGTAGTTCAGCAAGAAGTGCAAAGTCCTGCACCTCGGGAAGAATAACCTCATGCACCAATATAGGCTGAGGGCAGACCATCTGGAAAGCAGTGTTGCAGAAAAAGCGCAGGGGGTCATGGTGAACACCAAGTTGAACACAAACCAGCCCTTGCAGCAAAGAAGGTGAATGGCATTCTGAACTGCATTAAGAGGAATGTTACCTGCAGGCTGACGGAGGTGAGCCTTCCCTGGTACACAGCACTAGTGAGGCCACAGCTGGAATACTGTGTCCAGTTCTGGGCTCCTCTGTATAAGGAAGAGATCGGCATACCGGAGAGAGTCCAATGAAGAGCCATTAAGATGATGAAAGGACGGGATCATCTCTCCTATGAGGAAAGGCTGAGAGAGCTGGGACTGTTCAGCCTGGAGAAAAGAAGGTTCAGGGAGGATCTTACTAGTGTGTGTCAGTACCTGAAGGGAGAGTGTGAAGAGGACAGTGCCAGGGTCTTTCCAGTGGTGCCCAGTGGCAGGGTGCGAGGCAGTGGGCACAAATTTAAACACAGGAGGTTCCCTCTGAACATCAGGAAACACTTTCACTGGGAGAGTTACCAAGCACGGGCACAGGTTGTTCAAGGAGGTTGTGGAATCTCCCTCCTTAAGAGATGTTAAAAAAAACATCTAGACACAGTCCTGGGCAGCTTGCTGCAGCCGGCCTGCTTGAGCAGTGGGTTGGAGCAGATGACTTCTAGAGGCCCCTTCCACCATCAACCATACTGTGATACTGTGATATTTTTCCAGATTAGTTTTCAGCCATTTTAATGGCTCACATTGGCTTACATGAATGGGTGCATTCCAGAACTGGAACATGGAAAGTGACAGGAGTCTATGGCTGATAATATGCGAGGGGAAGTGGAGGACCCTTTCTATCTGCATTAGTTAGGTTTAGGTACTGTCATTAAGCAGCTCTGACTGCAAGGCTGCTTGATTGAGTGTCCTGGTGTCAGCTGGTATAGAGTTAATTTTCTTCCTAGTAGCTGGTATATCACTGTTTTGGATATAGTATGAGAATAATGTTGATAACACACTCATGTTTTAGTTGCGCAGCAGTCAAAAACTTTTCTGCTTCATATATTGACCTGCCAACAAGACAGTGGGGAGTGCACAAGCAGTTGGGAGGGGACAGTTGGGACAGCTGATCCCAACTGGCCAAAGGGATATTCCAGACCATATGACGACATACTCAGTATATAAAGCTAGGGGAAAGAAAAGGAAGGGGGGGACGTTTGGAGTGATGGTGTTTGTTTTCCCAAGTCACTGTTATGTGACTTGGAGTCCTGCTGTCCAGGAGGTAGCTGAACACCTGCCTGCCAATGGGAAGTAGTGAATGAATTCCTTGTTTTGCTTTGCTTCCGTGAGTGGCTTTTGCTTTACTTAGTAAACTGTCTTTATCTCAACCCAGGAGTTTTCTCACTTTTACTCTTCTGATTCCCCCTCTGTCCCACCAGCAGGAAGTGAGTGAATGGCTGCGTGGTGTTTAGCTGCCAACTGAGCCTTAATTACTATGGTGAGGAGCTGACTTGAGGAACTGAACTAGCTGGAAAGTAATCCAATGTCTTTGGCTCTAGCAGGCAGGTCTTGGCACAACCTTGCAGTAAAGTAGGACAACCACTGTGCTAGAACAATGATAGAATTGCAGAGTAGGAATAAACATTAAGAGGTGGGAACTCCATAAATGGCCACTTTGTCAAAAAAGCTCTCTAAACATCCTTAAATGTGACTAAATGACCAGACTTTCACCTTAGTATGCAAGTCCTTGAGAACTTCTGTGCATCCTTCTGTTCAAAAAGGGGCTCTAAGCATACTACTTATTGAAACAATATTAGTTGTGTTTTCATTTTTTAAAAAACATCTGTTGGCTAACAAAAAAACTTCATTTCTGCATAAAAGAAAAATAAGAACTGTTAAGTGTTCTTTCCTTCTACTAGAGGGAATGTGAAATGTCAGAATTGCCTCTGATGAGGAATAGAGTTGAGGAGATTCCCAGATTTTGAAATTTTAACAAAGGATGTAAATGGTGAACTTTGCCATTAATACAGTTAGTGGGGTAACTCTTTCTACATGTTAATACTATGTGAATTATGTAGAAGTAGAGATTGCACTATAATCCTTTCTTAGAAAGGAGGACAACAATGTAATCAATTAGAAAAACATAGCTAATTAGTTACTGAAGGTTTTTTACAGTTTTGATTTTTAAACTGTATTTTTATATCTCTGTCCAGTGTTGAGTAATCATATTGCATACAGCAGTTCTGAGGGCTACAGATATATTTGCTATTCAACTTCATCTTAAAGGCTGTCAGTGCTATCTTTCTGGACTATACTACAAGATGGGTCAGTCTTTTAGCTTGGAGGTACATTTAGCTCTCTCTGATGTGTTTCAATATTTTTTTCTGCATAAAGACTAAAGGGTGGTGTAAGCTAGTGAATTTCTCAACAGCAAATCAAAGAATAAAACATACATATAGCTTCAATGGTGGCAGATACGTTTACACAGGTGCAAAGCATCTTCCTTTGCATGTAGGTATGTGATACCGCTTTTGAGGAGATGAGTCTTTCTCGTGTGTTCAGGTGATAAAGGTATGACTGACTTTCTAGTTCTCGGGTTAACCTGGTTGATGCTGGTCTAGGGATCTTAGGAGTGAACTTCACTGGACAGTAGTGACAGACCCATAATCTTCACTCTGGGCAGTTGTCACTGTGAGGGCTGTATCTAGGATATTTCAGAATGTGCGTCTTTGAAGCAGATGCGTAAGTCCCTTGCATCCTGCAAGACCTGTGAAGACCTCTTTGTAGAAGGATTACTTTTACTGTGCTTTGTGCTGCACACCAGTCTTCTCAGCTGATTGCTCATATGAAGTGTAGTAGTATGCTGTTGAATAAGGTTTTGATAGTAAACAAAGGATTTCAGTGCTATTCGGACCTTTGCTCCTCTGTAAAACTGATTGATAAAGTGTGTAAGAAAAAAACCAAACCAGTATCCTATGATACATATGTGTGCTTGCATACAAAGTGTACAGAGAAATGAAGAAGCTTTGTATACTGTTAATTTGTATAGATTACCCTCTGAAAGGCAGAGCAGCTTGATAATTGTAACAGTTTTCACCTTTGGATCCAGAATACTGTGATAAGGCATGCAAGAACAAAAATTCCTGTTTGTTCTTCCACTTCAGGTATTGTAATTAAAGATTACAATGCTCTGCTATGGTATGAGAAAATGTGGTGGTTGCTTATCAAATCATGATGGAGAGAGATTCACAGATTAGAACTGAGAGTTAAAATATAAGTGTAGGCATTTAATGAACAAGACTTGAATGTATCTGTTAGATGTTTGGGTTTGTTTTTCTTGTTCTTAATTCAACATTAAGCTGCTTCACTCAAACAGTTTGGGATTGTGAAAAACTGACATTTTCTGCTGATGAACCAAGTGAAACAAATTGGAAAGAGTACAGTTCTTACAGTTCAGAATTTTGTATTCCTACTGCTGTAGTAAGGAATAAAATCCTGGGTGAAGAACACATTCAGAAAATTAAGGTATGGCTAGTAAGGATTTTTTTAGGGACAAGAAGAGGAAGTAGAGAAGAACATACATTCCTGATAATAATGTCATAGGTCCAAGAGACTTGTGCTATAATCTTGTGTTATCTGTTGCTATATTGCAAACCGATTAAGTGAATCACAATTATTTCCACTTTCCTGCCTTAGTTTTTTGCATCCTAAGTTATGTGCTGGTAGACCACTGTGATGTATTTTTGGCGAAGATACGTCATTGTCTAGAGTGCCGTGTGCTCGTTGTTAATTGGATATGTTGAGTTTTTGTGTAATATTTTGCAATGATCCGACATTTTGAGATAAATTTCATTATAGTTTATCTGTGTTATGACAGTTGGAGCTACAAGAACACGTGAAAAAATTAAAGGAAGAACAAAGAGCCAGAATAAAGGCCGAGGAACGGATAACAGAGGTAATGATACTTAACTGTTAATCATCTTTACTTTTAATGGAGGCACCAATCAAATTATCTACTTGCTTAATTAGGAGTAACTATCAATGACCTCTAATGTGGTGGCTTCCAGAGTTTCAGTTCAAAGTCACATGGGTCATTTACTAGCCTAAGGGCAATGATGACATCTGTGTTTAGTAACGTGTGTTTGTTCTCCTGATCCTATTCCAGAGCCTTGAACTCTGGGTCAAGCTACTTTTCAATGTGTTTCATTCATTTGGTGTATTACTTATGATCTGGGGCATCCTAATGTTTGATTTTCTTGAGAAGCTGATTAAATCTGTTTGCAATTTGCAGCAGATGGGTAGTTCTTTGAGGTCTCCCACTTTCTTTATCATGACTTGTGCTGAAAAGCAGTTTGCTGCAAATGTTGTTTAATTTGGCTTATTCGGTCCCTTTGAGTTGTAAGTTTTGCTTCTGCAGGCATTAAAATTGTATGGTTTTCTCCAAAGCATGTTGGCCATAGCTGTCAGTTTTTGTGAAGTGGAGTTTGACATTGTGACAGAACCAAACTAACAGCTTGTCACAGTTAAATTGTGAGGTCTGTTTTCCCTCTGTCCATTGTCACTGACCTATAAAGATCCTTTTGTATCAATAAGCAGAACTTCTTGTAATAGAGTGTAAGATGGTGTAAATGAATTGATTTTGTGATACGGAGTGCAATGAAAGTGGTGGTACCCTTTGGAACTTGAGCAACAAATGGTACCCCACAGTACAGGGAGCAGATAGCCACAACAGACTCTACAAGGCTCATTGTAGTCCTCCGGTGCAGCCACCCTCATCCTCCTGTAATGTGAAGTGAACCAGTGAGCTCTGCTGGGTATCTGTTGTTTGAATGCTTAAATGCTCTTTGGGCTAGATACCCACTGTAAGAAATCTTTCTCTGTAGTGCTAGACTGCTTGGACCTAGCACCTTCTCTCGGTAGAAGAAATACAGTAAGTAGCAGTAATCTCTAATAGTTCATTTTGATGCTAGTTTAATAGCAGCAGTACACTACACAGATCTATGATTTTTTGTCCTCCTGTCATAGAAGATGAAGGAAATCCTATAGTAGCAGTGATCTTAAATAAGTGTCTGAGTTAATGTTTCTCTCAAACACAAACCCCTTGGATGTACATTTAGCTCTCTCTGATGTGTTTCAATATTTTTTTCTGCATAAAGACTAAAGGTTGATGTAAGCTAGTGAATTTCTCAACAGCAAATCAAAGAATAAAACATACATATAACTTTAATGGTGGCAAATATGTTTACACAGGTGCAAGGCATCTTCCTTTGCATGTAGGGTATGTGATACCACTTTTGAGGAGATGAGTCTTTCTCATGTATATCCTGTATATACACCTGTATATCCTACAGTTAGTCACCTTTCAGCTTGTCATTGATTTGATTAGTATTCAATGTTGAGAAAAATCAGATAATCTTAAACTTCCAATTTTGTGATGCACAGTGAAGGTGAGAGATACAGTAGTATGTGTTTGCTCTGATACAGAGGGGTGAATAGACGGAGAACACTGGCCTTTATTAAAATTTTTTACTAGTAAAATAAATTATTTGGTGTTAATGTGTCATATAATACATGCAAAATAACATGAGATGAAAGCTATTTTTTTTTCTTGCACTTGCTCTGCAACATTCTGTATATACTGAAAACAGTTCTGAGCCATCAGTTTTGAGTGCCTGTGGCAATTTCACTATACTTAAAAAGAATTGCAGCTCAATGTAACTGTGTCCTCAATATTTCTGGTACAGGAAGCTCTGTGTCAGTTAAATCAGTTACTTTGGGTATTTCACTTTGTGGTATTTGTGCTCTATAGGCTTGCAAAGGTGGTGGGGTTTTTTTGTTTGTTTTGGTTTTTAATCTGACAATGATAGAAATTACTTTGCCTTTTTCTTTTTCTTTTTTTTTTTTTTTTTGTTTTGTTTTTTTCCATAGCTGGAAATAGAAAATGCAAGATTAAGGAATCTAAATATCTCCTTATCTGAGGCTCTTCATGCGCAGTCAGTAACCAACACAATTTTGGAAGATGAAAGTGTTCTAGGCAGCATTGAGAACTCCTTCCGAAAGTTTCATGCTTTTTTAGACCTCCTTAAAGATGCTGGGTAGGTTGTGACTTTAAGTCTTACTGTTTCTGCTGAGAGCTCTTTCCAAAATTATCCTTCCAATGAAGTAAGCTAAGCTACTGTCTCCCCCCAAGATCTCTAGGACTGTACTTGCAGACAGCAAAGGAAGAAAAATTAACTATGTACACACTGTGTAGTCTTTCCTCAGTGGGAAGACCATGATCCAAGCACCATCCAGCTGAATTAATTTATTTGTCTTTGGGAAAGGCTTTCAAGAACACCCTTCCAAAAGAGAAGGCGGCCTCTGTAATATTGAAACATGTTTCCGAGTCTTTATTGGACCACCTATGGCTCTTAGCATTCCCATGATATGAAAGGCTCAAAATGCAGTTGAACTGGCTTCAGAAAATGTCCTTTTGCCTTAGGCCTCCTTTTACTAATTGAAGTACAGGAATCTACATAGATGAATCTGGCCTCCGTACTTAAATTCCAGATATTTATTATTACTTGAAATATTTTAGAGTGTATTGAATAAAGTTTGTCTTAAGGCTCTACCACTTTACCTGCAGTTTCTCGGAGGATGGTTCATCCTTCCCAATTGTCAAAGAATTTCAGCTTAAGTTCTTAAAGCTCATTTGTAAAGCTTATATAGCCAGGCATGGCATTCTTATCCAGGAGAGTAAAAAAATGATATAAAGACCTATTGTAGTCTATTCTGCATGTTCAGAGAAGACCACAAAATAGTTTACTTGCCCTCCCTGCCAACCTGCTTCCATCCTCCTCTAAATTGTAACAATGGAACTTAATGTAAATTTCACCCTGAGGCTGTGTTCTAATTTTGTGCCAATAAATTGGTAGAGCTGCCATTACTTTAAGAATGAATTTCAAACTCTAGAGGAAAGGAAGAATGCTTTTTCAGTACTTAAAACTGCTTTTTTCAGCTGGATTCTACACCTATTCATGATGATAGGGAACCACTGAAAGTTACAGAATCCAGTCGCAAAGACTGCTGTTCTCAATAAGCTTCTATGTATAAATGCTGTGCTATCAATTGATGGCTGCAAGTTCTCACTTCTTATTGAGACTTAAAACACCCAAGTTCTAGGTTTTGGCCAAATTGTAAGCTGGCAGGTAGAACAACATGGTTGTATTTGTGAAGCATGTAATTGGACTTTGCTGTTAGAGGTTATGCTAGTTGGGAAGATGTGCACAAATCTTCACTGGAATGATAGTTTTAACCTTTGTTCTGTCTGACAGGAAATCTGCTTGCCAATGTCTTTCTCTGAGATAAGTGCTAACTGGGAGAACTTCATTCTTAGCCTCATAACACAGTCAATGACTGACAGTTTTGAACCTGCAGGCTAATTTGTGTGGAGATAGGAAAATACCTTTATCTACTGGTTTCATCTTTATCAAGCTATTTTTGATTTCTCAGAAAATAATGGAAAATCTGTCTTCAAAGCTTTAAACTTATTCTGTTTTTTCTTCTGGTTTTGAATGTTTAGGTCTTTCACAGGGTAAGATATTTTTTTTCTGGTCATCAAACTTTATTTTACAGACTTGGACAACTTGCTGTATTAGCTGGGATTGACCAGTCAGATTTTGGTCATTTGGGGCATCCACAAATGAATTCTACTCTCAGTAAGCCTGCTAACATGCTAAAGGAAAAGTCTTTTGAAGAAGAAAGACAAGAACATACCCAGAATAGCAAAGTAAGTCTATAGAGGGAATGCTAGTGGCAATGTACTTGACGCTATCCAATGTACTTTTCAGCTGTTATCCCACTCTGACTGAAAGTAATGGTTCTAAAAAAATCCATTAAGTAATTATAGCAATCTTTTTCTGTAGCTGTATTTATACAGATCATAATAATTCAATGATTAATGTAAGCTTTTGAAGTGATTACTATTTGGAACAGAAACCATAGTATTTTGTAATGTACTAAAGAAAGTGTTGGTGGCAATTTTGTTGTTTCTTATGAAATATGAAGTTCCAGTGGTGGTATGCATCCGTTAAAAATGGAAAATACAATGACTAGTTTTTTTTAGAAACATTTAATAATGATGTGTAGCAGTTTTAAAAAGCTAGTCTTCTAGTAGAGGGTAGTGTCATATGCCTATTGAGAAGCACAAATTTTCTTTTAAGAAATTGCAGTGTGTATGTCCGGTCCTGTTAGATTTCTTCATGGGTCATGTCATGAATTTCAGGCAACTACAGATTTTCAATATTAACAACACAAGGGTTTAGTATTTACTCTGAAGTCAATAAACAGAAAAGGTTCCAGATATTTCAAGGGACATATTAAAGTTCCAGTAAAAAAAAAAAGAAAAAAAAGACCAGGCTTAAATTTTTAGGGCAGTTAAAAATTAAGATACTGGCAGCCTACAGCATTACCTAAGTTTGATAAAGCTGTCATGCTAACAATCATTCTGCATTCCAGTATGGTTCTTATACCCAATGTCTTCCTTATTAAGTATTCTAAATTCCTCAAGAACACCATAAGCTTCTAAAACATGATGGTAAAAAGCATTGTTTGCTTTTTAATGGTGTAGAAAGCAATTCCCAGTTTTAGAGTTTGAATCTACTGAAATGATGTGTTAATAGTTTGGCTTGCCACAGTGTTTTCAGACTGTTGTGCACTGTGACATGAACTTGTTCATGCAGTTTGTTTGAATCATTGTTTTTCTAATTCAGTTACGTTTAGAAGCCTGATCTTGAAGTGTTTTTTAAGTAAATGTGACAAAGGATAATTCCAAAAAACTTCAACTAATGCACTACTCTTATACTTACTTTCTAGTATTGGTTAGCTTGGATTGGGATAGACTATTGGGACCACACTACTGGGAGGAAATTTGATGAACTGCAGGTATTTCAGAATGACAGACATAATTAGGCTTTGGCTGCTTCAGTATTACTGACACATTTCTATAGTATAAAGTTCAAACTGGATGTGAAACTCAAATATACCTACTTTGTATCATTATTACCCTAGCAATCTTCTGAAATTTGCTTACTTGGAAAGGTAATAAAGGTTGAGTGATGGCTATTATCTCTGCATCTTTTTGTATTATGTAAAGGCTTTATTTTCCTGTGCAGATTTTAGTATATGGCAGTTGCAGTATGGGATTTTTTTTTCTCTAGTTGCATCAATATCTTAATTTGAATCTCTTATTTCAGAACAGAGTTGGGGACACCCAGGTTTCTCTTCCTGGCACATTTCAATCCCAGATGGTTGTGAATGATGCCTTCTCTGCTCTTAGAGAAATAAAAGGACTTGAGAGTGCTGAGCAACAGTACCAGGCAGGCTCACAGAACGAAAATGAAGCTCAGACGATTAACCAAAATAAAGAGGATAAGCCTCGAAATAGTACTCCAGCATTCTCTGAGAGGAGAATCAAACAAAATGAACAAGCACAAGGACATAACTCTGCAAGGCAATTGGTTACCAGTCCACATTTTTTTTCTGATTCCAGTATACATACTAAAAGTAATGGTAGCAGAGTATCCAGTGGTGCTTCTGGTGAAAGAAGCAAAAATTCTTTCTCGAAGAGATGTATCACTAGAGCAAATGAAATGGCAATTACAAATGATGGAGCAAGAGGAGACCAAAGTACCCTGCAGAAAGTAAACCACTCTGGAACTAATACTGTAGGATCTGGCTCTGAAATAGAAGAAAGTATCCGAAGTGTTACCAGCATTTGAAATGGTTCTAAAATGTTTGGGCTGTTCTTTACACTTGCAAGATTAAAAATACATGTTGAATGCCTCAGTATGCTTTGTGAATTTTTTGTAAAGTAATGTAGACTTTGTAACTTCCAAAGCATTACATGCTGTTTGGTATTTCTGTTTCATGTTTCCATCACTTGTCACTAGATTTTTATTTTTGAAAACGTAATGAATTGGTAGAATGGTACCCTTCAGTTTGTACTACATACGAAGGATTCCCGAGGTATGGATTTTATTGTGTAACACAGATCTCATTATACACTGTGAACTGTTCTGAGCTAATAAAATTGGTTTGCATACTTTTTTTTTTCCAGTGTATTGCAATGGAAGTGGAAAAAGTGGCTTTAGGGCAAACATCAATTCATGCCTAACAGGTGGTGGGTATGACATTCCCAAAGGTAGTGGAAGTTTCAGATTCAAAAACAAGCCTAGGAACATCTCTAAAAGAAATATATAAATACAGCCATTCTTTATTATTGCTATGACTGCAGGTCATAGAATAATACATATTGGAAGGGACCTCCAGGGATGTCTAGTCCAACTCAAGTAGGTTGCTCTCAGGACTTAGAGAAATGCGAGAGCGTAAAACTAAAATAATATAATTGTTTTAAAACTCCTTTGGTTTGCTCCTCAGCTTCTTGTTCCTGTCCTTTTGCACAGGCAGCTCATTTGCAGCTTCTGAACTATGACATAGGGTAACAGATTTTGATTTGCCTCGTGGCACAGAAAATTATTTTGGTTTGCACCAGAAATAGTAAGATACACTTCAGTATGGCCCTTAAAAATAAAGCAACATCTTTGTTGATACTTATGCACTTGCCTGAGTGCCATGAGAAGACAATCAGTGGAGAGCCACATACACAATAATGATGTTTCCTTCACCAATTACTGTTTTGTATATAAAAGTGAGTTCTGTAAAACTGAACTTATTAGGAAGGGTTGTAGAGATGAGGAAGATGTTCAACATTAAACAGATTTTAGGAAAGTTGTTTTTAAGCAACATAAAATTTGTGTTTGGAAGAGTGAAACAAACTCTTCTAGTTTAACCTAGCTGGCCAACAGTGGGAGTGATATTTGCTTTTGAATGAACCAGTCAATTTTAATTCCTTAAAATAACTTATTTCTATTACTTCTTTTTTTCACATGCGTGTGCTTGAGTCAGTCCTTATTTAGAAGAAATTTCTTACATTGCAGTAGCGAACTCTGGGAGATTGAATAGTAGCATTTGACATGCACTGCTTATCTTTATGAGAAGTTCAAATGCTGAAAACTCATTACATTGTGCAATGGTCATGACGAGCTGCCTTTTTAAAAAAACGCATGAAATGTCGATCTGTTTCACTATCTACAGTGTTATCTGACGTTTTGAATTATCATAATATTTTAACCTGTTTGATATGGACATTTTTTTCTTGGCAATGTGTATTCCATTTACAGAGTGAAGTGGACAGACGGTGATGGAGCAACAGAAGGTATTTTTCACATACAGGAATTGGGCAAGATGGTTTGGGCTGAACTATGGGGGAAAAAGAACCTGTGTAACTTTCTTTTTACTCAGTCATTTGTCATGAGAGTTCTAGAACACAGATGATCTGTGGAAATTCCTGACTGCACTTATGAAGAAACTCATGAATCCTCAAATGGGAATTTTTTACTGAGCAAATAGCACGAGATTACCTTAGCTATTGCAATATTGCATAAGTAATTGCACAATGAAAGTACATTATGTAGACTTCGTCACTGCAGAATAATAGCAGGTAATATATTAATCTATGCAACTTTTTAGATATTCTCCCAAACATTTGAGATTTATTGCTTCAGTTCTTATTCTTTGCTTGTGATTTTGGTTTGATTGAATAATTACATGGAATCAGTTTCTTTAGCATTAAAATGCTACATGTTTCCTTTTTACTGAAATAATTAAAGCTAGTCACTGGGAAGTGGTGCATAAAATCCTAAATTCAGAAGCGTTCAGATTTGTGAGGTTAGGAATTACAAAACTTATTTGTCCCTAAAAATACCAGAAAGAACTTAGAACAGTTTATGTATTGTATGCTGAATAAGCATGTGGCATAAATACATTTTGTGTTAAACACTACTAGTATTTGCTTTTAAAGTATGAATTATAGCAAAAATAATCATTTAAAGCAAAATGGACCAGACACTGTGTAACTCAGAATCTGGAGTCCATACTTTACACACAGTCGAATGCTGAATCTGATGTCTGTAGAAGTAATGGATATAAGTTACTTGAGGGAGAAATATTTTTTCAGGCTATTGTGAATATTTCTGAAATTTCAAGGTTTTTAGTAATGTTTTAAAAATGCTTTTCCAAAAAAAAGTTTTGTGTATATAAACTAACATTTTAAAGAATAAAGTATTTTAGTAAAAAGTAAATATCTATCTATATTTATGTTAAAAAATACATGTACTTTAAATTATTATGAAACCATTTTACCCTGAGTTTGGATATAACCTGTTTCAATCTCTTGTTATTAGTTAATGTTCTACATATTTGTCTGGGTTCTTGTTTGACATAAAAGCCTAAAATCAATAGGCCTGCTTTTTGCTAGAGAACATGTTACTGTTTACTTACAAAACTCAAACATTTTTTCTCTATTTATTTTGGCTTCCTGAGAATTACTTTTCACACTTTGTAATTGCAATATTTGGAGCCAGACCTCTGAAAAACAAAATAACCCCAAACCGTTGTCTGAACTACTTGCATCTTGTTTTAAGTTCCACCAGAATTTGTTAGTCTCACTGCTTTGCTGGACCAGACATCCCAGCTGCCTCCTGAAGCAGCTGCCAGGTTGCTGTGCAGTCAGCATTATTTGTCTTTTAATAACGACGTCAGTTTTTCTGTTATCGTGTGAGACGGAGAATTCACGTGCACTTGCTCTCCTCGAGTGAGCTGATTCTTTTCGAGCAGTAGTTGATGCAGGTTTTTCTGTGCAGCAAAACAAGAAGTCATGATGAACCCAGTAAAAGTTCACTGAAAGCTCTGGAAGTTTATTTGAATATTACACTTTCTCTTGTTGTTGTTGTTTTTTAGTTTTTTGCCCAGTTATGTGTCACAGTAAATACATCTCTCTCTGATTTTCTGTTAATTATGCAAATTCACGTTTGCAGGCATTTGTGGCCCTTGAAGAGTTAGGTTCTCTGTCAATGCTGGAAGCCAGAAGCATTCCTGGAAGTCATGGTTTTGGAAGCTTTTATTTTACACTAGATGACTATGAATACTGATATAATGAATTTATGGGTTTAGATGTAATGAAAAATTAGATCATAATTGCTGTTGGTGAAATACTAAAATAGGAGAAATCTAGATACAAACAGAACTCTTATGTGATCTTTGCTATTCGTCTTCATTCTATCCATCTGCAAAAGCACGGTAATCCCTTCTATGTAGCAAAAATGTGTTCAGGAAACTTGCTGGTTTATTGATCCTTATACATTCTATTTACTGCCCATCAGCGCACAATGTGAAGTGGATTTTCTGAAGCTCTGGGTTGCAAGGCTTCCAGCACAGTTGTCCTGTGATCTCACAGGAGCTACAATTTTTGACCCTTCTGGTCAGGATGGCACTTGCTTGAACTGAAACACTACAGTACCTGATATTTATTCCCTGTGCTCTGAGCTGATACCAGCACCAACTTGCCTTGTTTCTGTTTTTGTGTTCTTTGTGCCAGAGGTTTGAATTACACTTTTAATTGCAAAGTTTTAATTTACGTTGTGGTTTGTGCCACACAGTTAGGATTCAAGACTGATCCTGGTTGGGTGCTGAAGCACTTCCATAGCAGAAGCCAGGCTTCCTGACCTGAACCGCCACCCCAAACTACTTCTGGTTCTGCTACCCCTTTCTGCTTAGGACACCTTTTCCCTGGCAGGTCGGAGTTCAAAGCTGCCTCTCTGGGCAGGCCTAAGTAGTCTGGGTTTAATAATGGGTAAAGCCCAATATGCCCTAAGCCTGCTTCTGTCTGAGACTTCGATAAAAATAAAAATAATTATAGTGTAGTCACATCTATGTTCTTACTGAACATTTCAGTAGAGGCTTCTATTAAAGTAGAACTAATCTGAATAATTACATGTAATGTAGTTCTGGGTGTTGTGGTCTGAGGCAGACTTCGAAAACACCTTGTTGTTTTGAAGAGAACGTATCCAGCCTGCAGTGCCTGTGAAGTCTGCTATTATCTCTTCAGTACTGGGAGGGGTTCTGGTGTCTGTTTTTCTTAAGCTATAGCCATTATTGAAATGAAAGTTATCTTTGTTGTAAAACCACTGTCTCTATTTACAATCTTTTAAACAAAATAACTTGCCTCTGGTGAAAATCTGTTCTAAGTATCAGGTCAAGCTGTAATCTGTAAATTCTTTTTACAATTCTCGGTATGACCTAGCTTTACAGGAAAAGGAACAAATTAATGTAGTCAGTATTTCTTCAGTTAAATAATTTGTAATGAAAATGACCTTTTATATAAACCTCAGTATTCACACAATAATGGACATCAACACTTTCATTTCTGAAAAAGTGCAATTTGGTAAACGGATGACTAATGGTGATGATGAACTTGGTAAACATGCCCAGGACTAAAGCAGCACCAGCATTGTGGGTAACACTGGGCAGAGTAAGGTGTTCAAGGGCTGTGCTTTGTGCAACTACGTATGACAATCATGAGTCTTGTCTATGATACTTGAAAATTATGGGACTCCATTAAGCCCATCTGTTTTCAGTCATAATTAATGGCTTGTTTTGTTAAAACTGATTTGCGCCTACTGCCTTTAAAAACACTTCTGAAAACGGATTGTAATGCAGAATGTCCCACTAAAACAATTAGAAGAAATTGGATGCGCTTGTCTGCTTTCATTTAAAACCATTTAATTGTATTAACTATGTTTCAACTGAACTCACACTAAGTTATCTGTGGAAAGAATAACTTAATATCCAGGGATATTCACCTAGGATATGGCAGACCCCAAGGCAAGTCCCAGCTCTGCTATCTCTTCTGTGAAATAATTAAGTTTCACAGCTTTCCTAGGTTTATTCCCTTTCTCTGAAATCCAAAAAGCACATTGCCTGCAATGTGGTGTTTGGGGAATCAGTGCACAACACATGTAGTTTTTTGCATAGGAGAAGGTAGGGATCCTGCTCTTCTTTTGCGCAGAAACATGAAGACATTTACCTCTTCCAAGATGAAATATCACCTGAAATTCATCGTGACTATAGACCGGTATTTTCGATTTCTCCTGCCCGCTTTCAGACTGCTTTTGGAACAACCGTCCCAGTTGCAGACGTCCCTGCTCATGGCAAGGAGGTTGGACTAGAGGACCTTGGAAGGTCCCTTCCTACCAAAGTGTTCTATGATTCTGCACAATTACAAAATTGCATGTTTTATTGATCTCAGAGTTCCAAAGCAGCAGCTGCATGCGGGAAAACCTCTGCAAAGTTATTGCTGGACATGCATTCAGTCTGTCTGTCTTGTCTGTCTATCCATCTATCATCTGTCTACCTACCCACCCCTCTACCCATCTATCCACCTAGGGCTGTAGGTGCAGTGGACTCTGGCCAGGTGCGCGGAGGTTTCCCAAGGCCAGGCCCGTTTAAATCCCGTCCATGGCTCGGGGTCCTCCCCCCGCACCCTCCATTTTTGGCCGTGACCGCGGCCCACTTGGCATCGCGCGCGCGCGCGCGCGCGCGCGCGCAGGTCGGCGTGCCCCAAGGCAAGGGCGGTGCCGCGGGGGCGTGGCCCACTCGCGCTCTCCAATCCGCTCGCGGGGCCCCGCGTGCCGTGCCCCGCCCCGCCTTCAGCCCAATCACGCTGCCTCCGCGTGGAGGCCGGGACGCTGCCGGGGGGGCCAATGGACAGGACGTGCCGGCTGCAGCCCCGCCTCTGGGGTGTGTGCGGCGGGAGCCAATGGGCGGGCCGGTGGCGGGGGGTTTATCTGTGGCGGGGGCGGCGGCCGGGCGGGCAGCGGCGGCAGGAGCGGGACCAGAATGGAGAGCGGGCGGCAAGTGGTGAACTTCGGGGCCGGGCCGGCGAAGCTCCCGCGTTCCGTGAGTAGGGGCCGAAGGCCCTTCCCCGTGCGGGCTGGAGCGTTGTGGCTGGCGGGAGCGAGCGCTCTGGGTCTCCCGGCGCTGCGGAGGGCGCTGGGCTGACGGGGGTTCGGGGCACTCGGCCGGGTGAGGCGGCGGCAGCGGTTCTGCTTCCCAGCCCGGCGCCCCGGGGGCTCCTGCGGGGGCCGGGGAGCTCGAGTAGTAAAAAGAACCACCCGCATAGCAACGAATCCTCCTTTCCCCCCTCCACACCCAGATCAGTGCCCTGGTAAGGTTGGTTTTTGGAAATGCACCTAATGTGATTTTAGGATTGCTCTCCCAGAGCTTTATCTGAGTTTGACCTAAGGTCGTTCATCAAGTGCTGTAACAGTTTTGGGATGGGAAGTGCTCAGATGCACAAGGGTGACTATGTTAGGTGTGTTATTTGTCAGCTGATAAAGAACATGGTAATTTCCTGAGAAGTCTGTATTTAAAAAACTTTTATGAGTGTAGTGCAGACTCAACCCTCTGGAAAGTTGCATCAGCAGCCATAGGTGATCTAGTTGCATATGGAGAGGGAGTGGTTTCTGCCAAATTCTATGTATCTGACTTTCAAATTAAGAGTTATGTGTTGTGGAAACCTTTTATTCTTAGTTTCCATCATAGTTTTCTTCATTGTTTTCTGTGTTACTTATTTCTTTTTAGGTCAACAAATTTGTATTTTTTTTTTCTTCTTTTTTCTCATCAGAATGTCTTTTGTAGGCTATGCTGCAAAGAAGTTTGTTGTTCTGTCTTGAACCTTTGGCTTAGAAAGGGGCTCTTATTAGACGCAGTATCCAATTTCAACAGAGTGCTGAGAACTGGGTTTAGGGTTTGAGGAGGGCATAGCTGAATTCCATGTTATTAATCTGTTTTCCTCTCCTAAAGATGCAGTACTCTTAACTGGACTACTGCACCACCTTGATTGTTTCACTTTGAATGTGGGTTGATGTCACATATGGAGTGCTTGGACTCACTGAAGCATGAAGGTGGAAAGAGCTCATCATGGCTATTACAAGGTGTATCATAGATACCTGTTTTAAGGCATGTGCAGGTTGTCAGATAAACAATGTTATAACAATTGGATTTTATCAAGCGATTTAACAAGCACTTTCTAGTAGTCTGTGTGCTCCCTTTGGCTTTTTGCCCCCTGCATCTGGCATTGGTAAGTTTGCATGTGAAACAGTGGTTACCACTTCACCATCTCTAACATCAAGAGCAGTGCAGTTGTTTCTGTTTGACCTCTTGGTGACCAGCTGCTACAGTTGGCAGGCCACGCAGACAACCTGTCAACAAGGCAGATTTTGCCTTTCTGCCACTGTCCAGATGGGGTGGTTGCTTGGCAGATCCTGGGGTGCGTGCATACAGCATTTGTTTTTGTGGATTTTCTGCTGAAGCTGCCTCTACTCCTGCTTCCTTTAGGAGGAGCTAAGGGTGTTCTGTCTCTCAAACAGGAATTTACTGAAATTGTAGGCTGTGGATCTAATGGTTAGAATCTAATTCCACTTTGGCATTTGAGAGCTACAGGAGAAGAAAGAGAAATGGAAGGCTGAAGCAGCAGACTAGTTGACTAGGGTTCCTAGGAGTGACACATAGGTTTTGGTAGCCTCGAATTTTACCTAATTTTTTCTTAAATTTCAATGGCATAGAGGAGGCTCATCTTCAGAAAATGCAGGACTTCATTCCTTGAAAACAGACCTTGTCCTGTTGGCTCAATTTGAGGTATCTAGATCCCCAAGCTGATTTTTTTTTTCATGTTTTCCTCCATACTGTAGTTGTCCTATTTGCAGAAATCAAGTGAAAGAACACAAAGCAGAGCGGTGCGGGTGGGGATTTAAGATGCTTGAATAGAAAGAACACACATTAAGCATTCTGTAAAGGGCTGGGAGTTCTATCCAGCTCCTAGAAATCATTCTGGAATCTGGAAATAAAACTATTGAAATAATAACTTAAAACATGGTCTCCACAAGAAACATGTTATTTAGTTATGCCGTCTCATTAAAAGCCTTCAGACATGAGATACAACAAAATTTTATCAGTGACTATGCTTCTGTTAACTTGACACTTATTAAGCGAGGTTATTACTGCATGGAGCAGTTGGTATATGCATGGTGCATCAGTGACTCCAGATAGTGGAAAATTATCTTAATTTATGTGTGGATTTTTTCTTTTGTTAGGTATTATTAGAAGCACAGAAAGAATTGGTGGACTACAAAGGACTTGGTATAAGCGTTCTTGGTAAGATTTCAAAAATTATGTATTTTGCAGAATGTAAATGTTTAATCAAATTCTTCAATAAGAGTTTTTATTTTGCTGTTTCAGCTCCTTTTCTAATACCTTATTCTGCTACTTTTTCATATGCCTTTTCTACCATTCATCAGGAGACCATAAAATTATACATAGCCAGATGTTTAGAGATCCAAAACAGAGGACTTGAGACAAAAAAGATGACTAACATGTAAAACAGTAGCACTTTTGGATCCTTGGGCAGAGATGTGTATAAATATAGGCTATATATACACAAGATTTTATTTATATCTATAAAATACTCCATAGTGTAGACTTACTATGCGCAGATAGATACATACTGTATGTGTATATATATAGATAACATAGTATGTGGCAAAATGCTTCAAATGTGTTTGATGTACAGTGCCCTTCCCATTAGGAAGCCAGTGCTGTCCTGTCATACGAAGCGGGTGTCTTCTGTGCCCTATGGATCGCTAACTGGCTTCTCAGCCCCAGTTGCACAAAGCCTGTATGCAAGAAGACGGTCAGCATTTTACTGGTCCTGTAAAAATGTTTAGTTGCCAAAACTAAAATGTACAGCAATTTCTGCAGGGTAGGGATTAATATCTAAATTGCACGCTTTTACAGATGGAAGAAAGAATACGGATTTAGTAAAAGGAATTAGTATTAAGTTTCCTTGATGTTTAATGAGGATTGCTGCATGAAGAAGCCTTGTTAAAAATAAAGAGAACAAACCTCTGTACCTTACTTGCTACAGCACTGGTATCAGAGAAGATTCTTAGAGTGAAGAAAACTTATGCCTTTCTAGGGAATATTTTTTTCACACAAATGTAGTTGTTCCTGGAATGGCAAGGTCGTGTGGATGCCAAATGTGAATGGACTGGATTTGTCCAGATCTGGACAAGACTGGAGGTATAAATCTTGTGTGAGTATTTAGGGAGGCTCAGCAAAAAGCAGGGAGCGGAACCAGAAGTGGGAGGCTTCAGGCATTTTGAGTCTGTAGTGTAAAAAGTTTAAAGCTTAACAGAATTTTAAAATCCCATTAATATATTACCATTTTGTTTCATATTATTTCTTCTTTCCTTTCCACAAAAGAAATGAGCCATCGGACCACTGATTTCACAAAAATTTTAAATACAGCTGAAAATCTCCTGCGTGAATTGCTGTAAGTGAATTACTTCCTGGTTACTTTTAGTTTATGCTTGTGTTAGTTGCACCAATAGTGACTAATATGAAGACTTTTTCTTGAAAGTACTTGCTTGTGTGTTTGCTTTTTTTTTCTTTTGTTTAGATACTGTGTCTGATAGAGTAATAATCTTGGAGAGGACACTGATCTTCTATTTTTCAGATGCTCATTTATTTGAATGTGACAAACTGCTTTCATTAGGTTAAAATGCTTTTAATATGCATACTGTACACTTTCTTCTGAAATCCTAATTTTTGTCACCTTCATGGAATTCATGAAGGGCATCCGCTTTCTTCATGAAACAAATTGAAATGATAGAAATCAGTTCTCCTGTGGCATAGCGGTGATCTGTACATTACTGATCAGTCTTATTTTACTGAAAAGCTCTACAGATGTGTTGTAGGATCACTGATCAGGAGCCCTTTTCCTACTTGTAGTGTGACACATTTTTAAAAGTTTGAAATAAATGTAATGTATTAGAATTAATGTTCTTGCAGCAGTTAATAATGGTAGTAATTTCTTATAAAACCTTGACTCTTGGTCACAGCCAGAATTATTGACAGGGGGGTTTTGATGAATAATTTGAACAAGCAATTTTTGTGATTGTATGAAGAAGTACTTACGCCACTTGCTCTGCATGCGCAATTTACTCTACAGTTGCACTGCATAGTATACAGCTGAAGGGCCTCAAAGCTGAATTCTGCTGTGAGGACCTTGGTATCAGCTTCTTAGCCTGACAGAAAGACCATGAAACTGCTAATAGACAAAATTGCAAGAGAGAATTAATTTTGTTGGGATCTCTTTCAAGTCTGTATATATTCTGATAGAAGAGCTACTCGGAAGTGAATTTGGTTTAATGCTATCCAAGAGAAAAAAGTTGTTTTTTTTTTTTCAGCAAATTTCTATCTGTAAAATGTATAACATTACTCTTATTACTCAAGTTGTTACTCAAGACCAGTACTGACGTAGGTTAATGGGATTTGGTCTAATCTCTTGGCAAAGAGTCTTCTGAAATGACAGTGTTCTTCCTCAGTTGCTGTTAGATGCATAATATTAAGTAGTATGAGTCCTGTGTTTTCTGGGAATGATACAAATTGATATTTCTTGCATGCAGAAATATACCAGAAAACTACAAAGTTATTTTTCTCCAAGGAGGTGGATCTGCTCAGTTCAGTGCAGTCCCACTTAATCTCATTGGTTTAAAGGAGGGAAGACATGCAGATTATGTCGTTACTGGAGCCTGGTCAGCAAAAGCAGCTAAAGAAGCAGAGAAGTATGCCAATGTGAACATCGTTCATCCAAAACTAGGAGCCTATACGTGTAAGTTGATGATTACTTCCATCTATGTGAATGCTCAGCTTTTTTAATTGCTCTGAAGATTGGTCCAAGTCAACCTTTGGGTCACTGAATGTTAACTAGTTTCAGAGTTGACTGCTCAGCCTGGCAAATCTATCCATGTTCATTAATGGGGCATCTCTTAGATGGCTTGACAATCTTCACCAGAAAACAACCGTGAAACCAGACTGAGCAGATTCCAGAAAATAAGTGGCCAGGTGGCAAGAGGCAAATGTGTACCAATAGGGAAATGGTCTGGGATGCCTGACTACTTTTTTTTTTTTTTTTTTTTGGTCTGTCTGGTGGGGTTTTTTGTTTGTTTGTTTGGATTTTTTTTTTTTTTGGTGTGTGTGTGGTTTTGTTGTTGTTGTGTTTTTGTTTGTTTGTTTTTTCTACCCCCCCACCCCCACCCCACCGTTATGTAACTGAGTTCTTAAGGTAACTTAGTTTCAGGTATTCTCAATAATGAGATTGCTGTGAAATTTAGAAGCGTGCCTGGGATCTTGACTTTGGCCCAGGAGATGGGAGACATGCATTCTGTCACCTTCTTTTTAGGGTTCCCAAATATTTATCTTCCCTACCGATGTGCCACAACAGGCACTTGGCTCTGGAAGAGGAGGGGTGTTTTCAGCTCCTCCTCTGGAAGCTTATTACTGGATATAACATAATCTAAATGACCACAGTGTAGAAGGAAAATTAAAAAAAGGTTAACTGTAACGGAGGGATTGGGAATTTTACAAGAGTCTGTTTCAATAACGTGTGTATAATTTGTCCCTGGATATACATAAATTGTTGTTGGAGCAGAGGCACCTAAATTCTGGTTTCTAGTCATGCTCTCTTCTCTTCCTTCTGGTCCAAATTATAGCACAAGGAAAGATAAATGATATTCCCATGTGAGTTAGTATACTAACTGGTGACGAGGGCACTAACTTGGAAGAAAAGTTTATATCCTCTGAGGCGCAGGAAGGAATTGAACCTACAACTTCCCAGCCTAGGGGAGCACATTCACCATTTGGCAGCAGTAGACAAGGGGAGAGGCACTAAATAATGATGGAGGCAATAACAGCACTTATGTTTTGGAGGAGAGGAAAGGGAGAGCAACCATTTGTTCTATGCAAATCATGTTCTGTGCTGTCAGGGCATGCCTGTGTATTGCCTGTTGACAGAGGAAATCTTGGTTTTCTAAATGGACTGTAAAGCTTAAATGGGAGGTAGGTTGGTAACCTTATGCTCAGCTTGAGCAAGACTGAAATGCTTCTGGGGATGCACTGAAACACAGCTTTAGAGAGAATTTGGATGCTTCAGTGGCTCCAAAGGCATCAGGAGAATTCTTAGACCCAGTGCCTGAATTTCTCTGAAATCTGTTTTGGATCCCTAGCACAGTAGTTTGTAGTCTGAGATTGCAAACCTGATGAAAATCCCTTGAGGAAAAAGGGCTGGAAACCAGAAGGGTGTTTGTAAGCTTAGTGTTGGCTCACCACAGACACTTGGGAACACACCGGTGGATTACCTTTGCAGATAAATTTTATGTTCCTGGTAACAAGATGATGAATATTTTATACTGTAAAATCCTTCCAGGTTAAGTCCTGCGTTCAAGTAAAATTTCGTGCCAGGAAAATTATTTATCTCCAATGACCTTTGGATTTTTGTCTTTCTCAGACATTCCTGATCCAAGCACTTGGAATCTTAATCCAGATGCATCTTATGTCTATTACTGTGCTAATGAGACTGTTCATGGTGTGGAGTTTGACTTTGTACCTGATGTCAAAGGGGCAGTCTTGGTTTGTGATATGTCATCCAGCTTCCTGTCCAAACCTGTGGATGTTTCCAAGGTACAGTATTGAACACAGTGGTTGCCCAAAGCATTTTCAAAATTGATTGCATATAGTCAGGGATTTTGAAATGTCTGGGTGGCTTGACATGCTGAGCACTGAAATTAAGGAAATGATATTTCTTAGTGGGATATCTGATGATGGATACAAATGTTGAAATTTGAAGTTTGTTATTTCATTGTCGATCTGCCTTTTTTTCAGTAAAAACATATTAAACTACGTTGAAATTGTTCATGTTAAGAGCTGTCCAAGATTGTCTACTGTGTGAATCAGAATTTCTGATCCTGCCTCTTACAAGGAAAATCTGTAACCCCTTTTAAGCTGCTAAAGCTTCCTGTGCCTCACAATTACTGTGTCTGTTTCACAGATAGTATGGATGCAAAACATGCTACTTGCTTTTGTGAAGTGTGTTAGAAGTGGGAAGTGTTACTGACTGGTGAAGTAATGTGTTTGATCTTTCTCATCTGTGTGTAGCAAAAAGAAGGGGCTTCATCTTGGCCTTTCCTGATCTGCCTCTTTGCGCACCTGGATTATATAATTCCTGTTCTGAAACACCAGATTAGTTGAGAATACTGTGATCTAGATATGAATTTATTTTTAGTAAATTTGCTTGGAGTTATGTGAAATTGAGATGGGCTGCCTTGAAGTATTTGTGGCTAGTAAATAAATATTTAGCGAATCATTGGGAAATTTGCTGTGCCCTGCAGTCAAATGAAGACATGTGGTTCTGATAATAGACGTACATGGGACAACAACTGTAGCTGTAACTGCACTTTGAAGTCAGAACTTCTCTTAATTTATCTTTGACCTGCAACTTATTTTCAACACGTTCTCCACAGTGTTCAGCCAAGTTGTATGCCTGTTGTATTAATGATACTGGTGTATGACTCAGTTTTAAGATCTACTAGTAAACACAAGTAGCAAGTCCTTCTTCTCTTCTTTCTGTTAAAGTTTGGCGTGATTTTTGCTGGTGCTCAGAAGAATGTTGGCTGTGCTGGAGTTACTGTTGTAATAGTACGTGAGGACTTGCTGGGATTTGCGCTGAAAGAATGCCCTATTGTATTGGATTACAAAACACAAGCAGCGAATGGCTCTTTGTATAACACTCCACCATGCTACAGGTAATTTACCCTGCTATTTAATATCTCTTATTCAGAAAGCTGCTGCACTGCCATCTGCTGCTCATATCAAGAAAAGTTTCAGAGGTTGAGTACTTGCCTGATACGTTGGAATGTTTCACATGGTTCATGTGAAAACATGGGAAGTGTCCAGCCACATGCCTGTAGTAGGCTTACATGTTGCCTAGTGGGACCCAGCCATGAAGGATATGAGAAGTAAATATTATATGTCATAATTCCATTGTAGAAGTTTCACGATTGAATTCTGACTTACGTGAACGTAACTCTGCTCAATTCAGTGGCGATCCTTCTATCATTGCAAGTAGATAACTTGGCACTTAAGTCTTCCTTCTTGAACAGTCAGTACAGATTTGACTTAACTTCTTCCTGAGGTTGTTCTCAGCATTTGAACCTCCAGATCCCTATCCCTGTAGCATGATTTTTTTTTTCAGAAGAGACATTTTAGTCATTACTTTGCTTTATGCTCTACTTCCTGTTTCCATATTCCTTTAACTACTGCCTCAGTGTTTGCATTGACATCCAAAAATAAAATTGCTCTAGCTTCATAATTATTGCTAACAATCAAGATCATGAAATGCGCATGTACCTGGTCACATCATGTATGCAAGAAGCAGAACAGGCCACAGCTTGCTCTTTTAAGATTACTATCTTCTAGTTTCTGCTAGCTAGTGAAATGATGCTTTGCTACTGGAATATTTAGGTGTTGAGCCAGTAGTATCTACCCATTCTTAATCTGGAGCAATGCCCACTAAAACGGTTATTTTAAAAGTCTTCAAACCAGGTATACTGCCCCCCCTTTTTAAAAAAAAATACTTTGAAAATAATGATTTCTACTTTTAAATATAAGATTTCTTTTTGATTTAGATAATTTGATAATGCAGTCTTGTACTTTTGGTATTTAATTGCAGCTCTTACAGCTTTTTCATGCATTCCAGAATTTGCAAGCTTAAGTTGTCTGATGCCATCCAACACATATCAAATCCATTGTATAGGCATAAAGTACAATGATTCCTGCATGCAAAGCTTGCCTTAATGCCAAAGCTTGCTTAAATTTAGCAGAATTCTACGTGATGCTCATTGTATCTCTGAATCTGCTGGTTCTCACTATGGGGTGTACTATTGCAAGGACATAGAGGCAGTTATCTTAATTTATAATAATAGTAGATATTGTGAGTGTATGTTTATACCAGACTTTACAAAGCACATCTTGTTTCCTCAAGGAATATGCATACTGTAGAGTATGTAGTACTGTAATGATGTGCTCTTGCTGTCAGCTTTTCCGCCCTGTCTACTGGGTACACCAAATGTCCTTAGGGCTGGTGTCCAAGATGAGCATCAACATTGCACCGTTTGGGGATTTTTGTCTCTTTTTCTGAATGTAGCTTTTTAACACGGACAGTATGTGTGTCTTTTTTTCCCAGTGGTTTATAAAACCTCTGTTTTTAATGATCGCTTATTTTCCTGACTGCCAAGTCACACGTACTGTTTTGGACACTGTGTACTGGCATATGCCAGGTTTTACAATCCAGCCATTCATGTTTTCCAAGTACAAAGTGATTTCCATTTGAAAAAACAAAGTTCTGCTTAATCTCAGCACTTGAACACAGTGGTGTTCCTCTGGTTCGAAAAGCGAAAGAAATTAAATTCTGGAGTTTTATTCTGGCCACTGCACAGAATTTCTGAAAAGAAAGTGCTGCTTTAGCTGTAACTCAGTATCTGTCAGTAACGTTAGCAGGGTAGTGGGAGATTAAGTGAGCTGTAAATAACATGAATTAACAGTCTCTCTCTTTTCTGACCACTGTGTTGTCAGATTTCACTTCATGCTACAGACCCACATTGGAGTATGCTCCAGAATGCAGAATGTAACACAGACTGACAGCGTGCACATCTGTTTGGTTTGGCTCTGAATGCCTGTTCCAGTTTTTGCAAGGAACTGGCAAAGCTGCCTAGTTCTCTTCCTCTACTCTTTTCCTTGCACTCTCTAATGGTTTGCTGGCAAACAGGCAGGAAATATTGGCTGAATTAGCAAAAGCTACTTCAGCAGGATGTTAAATTAAATTAAAGTGATGCTAACAGCTTCAACCTTTTGGCGCTACAGAGCTTGACTCTTTGACCCTAATCTGCTTTGCTAAAATTAACAATGAATTTGCTATAAGAATCTCATTTATAAGTTCCAAAGGTTTATTTTGCATTTAAGATTGCTCCAAACCCATTATTTTTAGTGACATGAAAGAAGGATAAATGATTTCAGCTGGCTGGATTTTGTGGGTGGCTCTAAGGCTGATTTCTTTAAACCTTACTTGTCCAAGAAGTTTCACTCATGGGAGTGAAGGCAAGAGGTGATGTGGCCCTATATATTTGGCAAGGGCCTAGGCTATACTTCACTTAAATCCTTTACATTGTCATAAATGTGGCAAGATTGTGCTCTCAAAGCTATAGGGGGTTTTGTATAAAAGGTAACCTGTAACCTCAGCTATTCTGCAGTGTTCAAAGATCTGATGGTGGCATCCACTGAGAAATTAAGAGTAGCAAAGTCTAAAACAGCCTCCTGCTAGGTTTGTGTTAAAGAAACTTATAGAGTTAATGTTCTCTGAGCACTCCCTTGGAATCTGTGATGAAAGGATTAATAAAAGCAAACTTGTTGGAAATATGCCATAAAAACTTGTGAACAGTTTATTATGTTAAGTGCTGTAGTTGTGGGAAATGCCTGAACTTGAACAAGCTGAGTTTTGTAGCAAAAGCACAAAAGCAAAAGGCCTGGGGGATTTTTTTAGGTTGCCCTTAGTAACTGGCATTGATATACTTGGTCTCAAGCCATGTGATGCCTGTAGGCTTCCAAATCTCTACTTAGGGCTTGAATGGTAGTGAATAATTAAGTGTAATGCATCATCATTTGTTTTGCCAAACTTCACTGTCCATGTGGGAAAAATGTCTTTTTAAACAGAAATGAGATTGTAGCTTTTAGCGTTTGTGAAAATGAGGTTAGATTTCTGGCATTATTAATTTACATACATTTGAGATTCATCCCTGCATCTTTGCTAGAGCAGCTGCACAGGGTGGATGCTACCAACTTCTGTGTGAGCTCTGTGTCTTTCTAGGATTTGACAGGCAGTTGTGTGGTCAAGGAGCTGGCAGTGATCCGTGCAGCGTGTCTGGGATGGCCCTTGGGAGCCCTGCAGGGCTGCAGGAAGCCTGCAGGACTTGTCCTTCTGTGGTACAGAGGATTGACTTTTGTCCAACAGATTTCCGTAGCATGTGAATTTCAGGATACCTCATCTGTGTCCAAAAAAAGTTGCCTGCTTAGAATTGTCATAATTTGTAAAATAGTCCAGATTCTGAGTTGTTCATCTTAAGCACCATAAAACCAAACATAACATTTTGTTGCTGAAATATTTTGTGAAGCGTTAAACAGGACTGTTACTTTTTCTGTTTTTTAAAAATAATCTGATTGAAAAATGTTCTTTTCTGTTCCAGCATTTATATCATGGGACTGGTACTGGAATGGATAAAGAATAATGGCGGAGCTGCAGCTATGGATAAACTTAGTGTAATCAAATCACAAATGATTTATGATATTATAGACAAATCCAATGGATTCTATGTGTAAGTTGCTATGCTTTTCCCTTTGGTTTCAATGTTTGTTGCAGAGCTAAACATATTCGTAACTTCTAAGAGTCTTATTGCAGCATAATTTTGAAGTTACCTTTTCTGTAAATAGAAATTTTGAGGAATCCTACAGGAATTATTTGTGCAAACCATTCACTTGATAACTATCCAAAGATGAGTCTTATTCTAGTAGGAAGTTACTTGAAATTATCCTGTATAATGTATTGTGAAGCACATTAATAACTTATGTTCTAAATATAACAAAACACAGGAGAACCTAGGAGAGGAGCATACAAAAAAGAGATACGCAGTTTCTGGTTTGTACTCTTACTGAATCTCATGGGGGAAATACAGGCCAAAGCAGAGAAAGTGGCTTGTGAGAAGTTGTAGGGACCATGTTTGCATTGTTCGTCCTACCATCTCTTTCAGTAGTTGAAGGCTCTACTTTTTGTCTGTCAAGCAGGAAGTTTTTATTAGCTAATTGTGCCAAGTTCTGAAACCCTTTCTGAAACAGGAGAAAAATCAGACCAAGATGTAGGCAAAAATGCAATACATTTTCTTGTGGTTTATTTTCTTCAGTTATTGTTAATGGTTTTCCAAAGCAGATTGAACCCTCTGATTTTAAGATATTGAGCTCACAGGACCCAAAATACGTGTAGTTAAAAGCTGATGTTGTAATGCAGAATAATTCTAATACTCACCAAGCTCAAAAACTAGTAATTGACTATGAAACTGTGAAATATTTTCCTTTACCATCAGGATAAGATCAACTGTTTTGGGACCTAATTAACTTTCAAGTTGAAGTTAGGATAGGGCAAATTAAATTTGGATTTTAAATTAAAGCTGGCTCCAACGTTAATTGGCAGGGATATATTTTAATCATAATATTTAATACATTCTGCTTATCCATTTAGTTAATGAGAACAGCTTTGCCTTTAGCATTGTCATGATCAGGATTGTCATCCTACTCTACTGAAATCCTGAGGGCTTTTCATAAACCTCAGTAAGCAAATGAAGCCTTGAAAAAAACATTTTGTAACAAATATAAATCTGTTTCTGGCAAGCACGTCTATAAGTCTGCGAGTGGGAAATGCAATGCAGATGGCACAGTAAACAGTCAATCGGGAAGGCAAAGCAAGCTTCACTAAGTGAGCTGTGTGCATCTTGCTAAGCAATACAGTTAGGACTGTGGATTTTTATATTGTATCTATGACTACAAGGGAGACTTATCTGAAGCTGTAATGCGCCGCCTAATCTGTGGCGCGCTTCGCTGGGAAAGCAGCATGATGAGCCATTTGGCGAATGGAGACTTCTTCACAGAGTGCTCTGTGCTGTTTGCAGTTCGCTTTCTGAAGTCTGTGCACTGACTGACTTATGTCAGATTGCCTAATAACAACTGGATCTTCTGAAAACTATAATGTAGCTATGTTTATTCAAATATGGGAATGCTTACAAGCACAGACCTTTTTGAAGAGTGTTTTCCTGGTTGCATCTGAAGCAGAAAATTTGCATAGGCAGATATTATGGTTGATCTTTTGTATTCTTCTCATAATGGAGACATCTGTACAAAGGAACAAGGAAGAAACTTAAAAAGAATGATACCTGTTCTTTGTCAAATAGAATAATAATATCTATGAAATTTACATGTGGTGTATGAGAACTTACTCCTAATGAACCCCTGCGAGTATCTACTTCACAGCTTTATGAAAGAATAAATCTGGAGAATTCGTATCTGCTTTGGAACTAGAAGCACTAAATAATTTTTCCCCCCCCCTCTGTTCTCACCTTCACAAAGTAATTGAAGAGAAATTTTCCTTTAAATGTATCTTGAATTTTCTACTTTATATTAAAGGGAATTTTAAGAGATTAAAGAGCTGTTCCTGTGTTGTGGCCTTGTATGCGATGCAAAATTTGTTCTAGAGATACCTCTTCTGTACCTGAGATGTTAATGATTCTGAATAATACTAAAGTAGAAGGTATACTGAAACCAATAATGGAAGTCTCTAATATCCATGGAAATTTCCTTGTGCCATGTTCTTATACTTTATTTAGCTCTGCTTACCTGAGTCAAGCTCAATTCTTGTAGCACTTTGTGACCAGCTGAGTAAAAATAAGTGTCAGTCTTTGAAGAAGAAACTGCTTGAGATTCAGTCAAAGTGCACTGTAACTAACCTCACCCTAGGGGACATGACTGAGACTGTGGGTGGGGTGTTGGTTTATGTTGTGTTTTTAAAATTAGATCTGTTTACAAGCCTCCTGTGCATTCCTCTGGGGTAATTTTGAGTATGTCAGGAAGGTCTAATAAGCCTTCCACTTACTGTTTCCATTATTGTACTAGATTAAAAAAAGGAAGGTTGTATTTTTTCACAGAAAGTAATGACTTTGGTGTCAACAGATGCAATTACTCACTTTCTGATATGGTATATAGGTGAAAATGTAAATTTAGCACAAAATGAGTTACTCATTACATCCTGCAACTTCTCTAGATGTCCAGTGGAGGAAAAGAACCGAAGCAGAATGAATGTCCCTTTCCGTATTGGCAGTGTCAAGGGCGATGAAGCGCTGGAAAAGAAATTTCTTGAGAAAGCTGTGGAACTTAACATGATATCTCTGAAAGGGCATCGGTAAGTATTAAGAGTCAGATGAAAACCTTTCTTGTGCAAAATAAACTGTAACTGCAGTGAATACCGCAGCAGGCATTGTGCATTGACTTACCAGCCTTTCTCACTCACAAGCTGTTCCTCATGTTTGTTTGGCATTGCTTGGGAATAGCAGTCTAGAGGCTGTTGGTGGCTCAACTACCACTTGGGTGTGGTGGGTCTCAGCTTTCTCCTTAATTCTGCTTTCTTCTCCAATTTAATAAATCTAGCTTTGTGCAAATGCCAAAGATTATGACTCTTGAGGTCAGGTTCTGTCGTTGTGTGAAGCCTTTAATTACACGGCATGTCTACGTTATTGCAAGAGTTCCTTCGCAGTGGTGTTTGTGGAATTAGAAAAGATAGCTTTTTGATATCACAGTTCTACAGCATTTGAGCTGTAAATAACTAATAAATACTAAGTTTCTTCAGATTGCAAGCTTGCATTGAAGAATTAAATATTGCATCTCTTTCCAATAAAATGTAAATTTTATCTCTTTGGAGCAGGGTAGGTTTAAATGTCTGTGAATGTTATTGTCTTTTTTTAGAATTACACAAACCTTTTTTTTTTCTCACCTTCACTTTTCAATGCAGATCTGTGGGAGGAATCCGTGCCTCTTTATATAACGCGGTGACTGTAGAAGATGTTCAGAAACTTGCAGCGTTCATGAGAAGCTTCATGCAGATGCATCATTCATAAATGCCTGTGGGTTAAAGCCACGCTGCATATGTATGATATAAAAGCTAAAGGGTTTGAAAGTTACTGTGGTACTGCTGTAGTGCACAAGTCATTCTTTTTTAGTTCCTGTATCTGTTTTAGTTAACTGCACGGGATTGAGGCACAGTCTTGCAATGACTTGGCAGCGTTGGTTTCACTGAAGGTGAGGATCCCCAGGCTGATCAAGATTGGTTCAAAAATTTGCAAAACAGTTTTCTAAATGTGTAGTTAAAACATGAGTAGCATTGAAAGATGCCATGGATCTGAGTCTGTTTCTTGCTTCTAGTCACAAATGACTACTTCAGCAATGGCTTGTTTTCAGTAAATTTCAGGAGGCAAGATTTGTCATAAACGTTCTGTAATGCTTTACATTTGTGACTGCACTGTGAAGCTGGAACTAATGTTAAGTGTTCTCTAACGATATCTAGTTAGTTTATCAGATATATTCCAAGAGTATACAACCAGCAGTATTTAGGAATTAATATCTGTGTTCCTAACTTGAGGACATTGCCTTCAGACATCTGCTCCAATGCTTAAGTACTGTCATAACACCTCTGTGCAGCAACACCTCTTGTGGTTAAAGTCTGTAGGACTGGGCCTTTTTTCGTGTTATCACTTCCTGGTTTAAAGCTAAGATGCATGAGTCTGTAATTAAGTTGGTTTACAAGATGTTGTTTGTGCGTTTTGTATATCAAAATTCTCTAGGCTATTAATTTTGTATTCTTATTTTGGAGTGTGCATATTTGCTCCTGCCAAAAACTTGTTTTAACCTTCTTAACCTTGTGGCAAACTGGATTGCTGTATTCCACTCAGTGGATCTGTAACTTTCTCTGTACTGACTTCCAAGCCCAAAGTGCAGCGGGCTTTGTTGTCTGGTGCTTCTTCCCCCTCTAATTGTCTCTGGTTTTTCATGGCTTCGGTTCTGTAGCCTTTTTTATGTGGGGATATGCCCAGCTGCAGTAAATACAAGTTTTGACTTCTCTGTGTTTTCCTGACACTGCATCACATCTTTGGTCCAACTTTCTGACTTGATCCTTCTGACTTATTCTAGGCTTTGGTACTCTGGGCTAGAGAAGGAACTGTGGTTATGCAAAGATCTTCAGAAGATCTTCTGTTATAATAACCTTGCGTTACTTCTCAGCTTGTGAATTTGCTGCCAATGACTATATATTGACACTAACCTCCTGTTTTAACTTATGTAGAAGCTTTCTGCTAGTATCATAGTGTTTAGTATTACTGCAGCTGGTTTCAAACCGTAAACTCTTTGGTACAGTTTTTGAATTCTTGATTTTTTTTTTTTTTTTTTGGTGTAACACCAGTACAGTGGTAACAATTTAATAATGATAATGATGGACTATCCATTTCTTGGTGGAACTTCACAGCAAGTCAGTGGAGTCGTGTTGGGGTTGACTTACGTTCCCATCTGAAAAGTTGTCATTGTATGACTGCTGTTTTGAGATTTTTTTTTATCAAATTAGTGTACTTCAAAGTAATTAAATAAAGTGGGTGAAAAAAAAAATCACAGCATGCTGTGAGGTATTAGTGTGTCTGATGATTTTCTTTTTGTCACTTTCAGAAGGATAAGTTGTGTATTGTGTGTTAGAATTTTAGATTCCAGTATGATCCTTTCCCCTAAAAAGCAAGCTTGCCCCATTTATGTTTTCATTTCTTTCTGAAAATAGCTTATCCTACAACAAGCACAGAAACAAGAGTATTACTATGAGAAGGCTTTCAGAACCCTTTCTGTCCTGCCAATCTTGAAGATCTAATTCAGGTTCCCTATTAAGCTTTTCAACTTTCTAAAGTTGTACTTCCTTTGAATTTTGACATCTTTCTTTTCAACAGTAGCTGTGACTTATCCTTGTTTCCAAAAGTTAGTAAACTTCTCTGTTTTATACTAGTTTTGCATTCCCATTAGAAGGCATGCTTTTATGTGTGATTACAAAAAAGCACTGAAGTTTGTGCAGCTGATCCATGAACCCAATAAGGAACCTCTTTGCTGCTTCTGAATTGTGCCTAATGTGTTGTCAATCAAAGTTGTTTATTTTTTTTAGTTTTTAACCCAGAAAGGCAAAAATTGTGTAAAAGCAAAATGCAGAGTGAAGATACTTTACCAGGCAGTGATTGTCCGAATATTGTGTGAGGGGAATGGAGGAATGCTGTGAAGACTGGAGCATGTGCTGAATGAATTAGTTACTTGACATTTGTTTCAGATACATCCATGCAACACTTCTACCCTTCCAAGCTGCATCCTTGAAAGACATAATCAGGATATTGAGCCAAAACGGACAGAGAATTCCCACTTTCCCTCATCAGACTAGCAGGAAGAATTTCAGCAAGGGGTTGCCAAGAGTCCTGGTCTGTTCCCCTTACGTCAGCACTTCCAAGCTGGCTCAATAAATGCAGTGTTTGGAAGTAGGGCTTTTGTTGGTGTGATAAGAACACTCCTGAGGTATTCAAATGTGTTGAAAAATAGAGGCAAAATGCTGGTCTCATCTGAGTTTGTGCAGGTAGAGAGGGAGTTGTAAGATGAGCTCTTTTCCTTGAACAGTGCTTTCAGTTCCTTTTCTAGTGAGTTGTCTCTATTACACCTCCTAGCTTTTGTTTGATTTTCAAAAAACTAGCAGTAGCGAGTGTTCTCTTTAGTTTGTGGTATAAGAGTCCCTGGCCACCATCTTTCCTAGGCCTGTCCCAAAAAAGAGAGAGTTGTGAGGAGTTTGTGCTCTCCCCCTATTCCTACTCTGCACAGCGGGGAAGGCTTCAGCCCGGGTGAGAAGAGCTGTGGGTCAGGAAGGTGCCCTGTCCTGGGACACTCCTGTCAGGTGCCAATGGCAGAGTCCTTCCGTGGCAGCTCTGGTACCATCTCTAAGCCTGGCACAAAATAATTAAGTAAGAACTAGAAGTCTGGGTTGCCACATCCTTATTTAACTGGTAATTCCAGTGGAGATAAATTATTAATCTTGACAGCAGTGTAGGCAGTTCTGCCTTTGTATAACCTGATGCCATATTTTATTTTTCTTTTTATTTTTTTTTTTCCTGTTTCTGTTTAAATAGAATCCTGTTGTTTCTTTCAACTTGTATCTGGATTAATTATTTTAGATGTAGCCAGGGATGTTTGGATGTAAAAAGTTTAAGCCTATACTTGACTTTCAAGTAGATGTTTGGAATGAAACAGTAATAAAGGACATCATACACTTATGGATTAGAAGTTGTCAAAGAGTGCTGAAAGCATTATTAGGTCTGGCACTATGTTGTTGTGTGATTAATGTTTGCTGTATTTCATTTTCTGCATAGAAAATAAAATGAGGGTGAACCTCTTCATATTTGAAAAGAATATATCTAATTAAAAAGTGAAATGTTACAAGGTTTTACATGAAATCAGTCACTTTAATTGGAAAGATGTATCCCCATTCCTATTGGTAATTGGTCTCTTGATAATTTAAAACCAGGATTCGTGACGGTCTGTGATAAATTGGTCCCTTTTAGGCTAAATAAGCAAAGAAGTTATAATTATCAATGGATTACTGAGTGGTTGGAGGTGCATGATCGAAGAGATGCAAGGAGATATATAGAAGAGCTAGTAGCTTGTGAAGATGTATTTATTTTTTAAGTAGCTAAGGCATTAACGTGTATTTGATATGACAAAACCAGAAGCTGTACAGTTTCTGACATGGCAGAAAATTTCAGTTCAATCTCCTACCTTCACAATATACATAAGAAGAAGAAAGAGTGTTTTGGTAAATTAATTAATTACATAAAAGATATGAAGAAATCATGTGAGAAAGGTTGAAATTTGCTATGCTACTATAAGAGAAATTACAGTTAAACTGCTTAGAATTAATAATGTAATGAACAAATCTGAATATGATCCTTTGTTTTAGTGCTGTGATGTAAACTGAAGAGCTTTGAGAGGAATATTGCTAAAACTAGGCATGGTAGTGACGAACAATTGCTGTATGACTGAATAAATATTTTTTTCATAGTATAAACAGTAGTTTCTGGTCTTGAAACAAACTGTATGAAACTTTTGAACTCTGCTGCTAGGTTTTCTAGCTGGGCAATCCAGAACTAAAGAATTATAAAAATTGGAGAACTTAGTTCTGAGCTGGCACTGCCCTGTCAGTGTAGGGTCGCACTGGCTTCTGGCTTTTCTTTCCTACCAGGGCGACCCCAGTCGTGCTGCTTCTGGGCACGTTTTTTATTCTGAAAACAGACCTCCTGCCTTAGGGCTAGGCAGGACAAGTGTTAATGCTTGTCTCAGTTGTGATTGTGTTTCGCCTGATGTCTCAGTACTCTGAGCTGTATGTCAGATCCGGTCCCTCAATCAGGACTGAGATGGTGGGTTTTGACTGTGGAGGCATTTCAGTCAGCAGCCCCAAGTCTAACTTGTTGGTGTGGCATGAGAGCTTGTCTTCAGTTCCCTAAGTCTGACTGGTGATGTGAAGTAGTTTGAGGTAAGACAGAACATTGCTTTGGTGGTGTTAGGGGTCCTATGATGTTGGAGGAGAAAGGGTGATAGACACTGTCAGCAGAGCCACGTGCTTGGTAACTTCTGTAGGAAGCACTGGACCAAGTTAGTCGTGAAGTATGTGCAAGGTAAATGCTGTGTGACCGCTGGTGAATAGTAGGATAGGTTGCCAGGCTTTGAAATTAAGTTGTGTAAAACTAAAGGAGGGGAATAAAACTAGAAGAAAAATATTAAGAGGGTAATACAAGATAAGGTTGTTATTTTGGAGTAGCCATTTTAGCTATTGGTATATGAGAGGCAGCCCTCTGCCTTGCTTCCCTGCCTTCCTCATCCAGTAGAAGTACTGCTTATTCTGTGGCTTCATGACTACTAGTGTCACCATAAAGGATGTAGCAAAAATGCAGCTGGATCAGGAAGAGCAGCAGAACACACCTATGCGTGCCAGTTAAATGTGAGCATAGAACTACACTCTCACTTTTTATGTACAGCCACACAATGTACCCCAAATGTAGGTTGGTGGGAAAGTAATTGAGGTTTTGGACCACAAATTTTAAATCATTACAATTAGGCTCAAACACATCTTTATTAATCAAGACAGAAACCACTACAATTGACACATTTACCAATGAGAAATAAGTTTGTTTATTCCTATAGCGTAAAACTCTGTGCTTCGGGATTTGACAAACTCTTCGAAAGCATTTTCTGCATCCTGCTGGCTGTGGAAGTGTCTTCCCTGCAAAAAGTTGTGGAGATGCTTGAAGAAGTAGTAGTTAGTTAGAAAGAGGTCAGGTGAATATCACAGATGAGGCAAAACTTCGTAGCTCAATTTGTTCAACTTTTGAAGCGTTGCTTGTGTGACACGTGGTGAGGGGTTGTTGTGAAGAAGAATTGGGCCCTTCCTGTTGACTGATGCTGGCTGCAGGCATTGCAGTTTTCAGTGCACCTCATCGATTTGCTGAGCAGACTTCTCAGATGGAATAGTTTCACTGGGATTCAGAAAGCTGTAGTGGATCCGCCTGGCAGCAGACCACCCAATATTGACTGTGACCTTTTTCTTGGTGCAAGTTTGGCTCTGGGAAGTGCTTTAGAGGTTCTTCTTGGTCCAGCCATTGAGCTGGCCGCTGCCAGATAAAATCCGCTTTTCGTCGCACATCAAAATCCGATCGAGAAACTGTTTGCTGTTGTTGTGTAGAAGAAGATGACACTCCAAAATGACAATTTTTTTGATTTTCAGTCAGCTCTTGAGGCACCCACTCATTGAGCTTTTTCACCTTCCAGTTTGCTTCAAATGCCAAATAACTGTAGAATGGTTGATGTTGAGTTCTTTGGCAGCTTCTCTTGCAGTTGTAAGAGGATCAGCTTTGATGATTGCACTGTATGTTCCTTTGCAGTTCCTGGGCCAAATGCACTGTTGATGTTGCGAGTTGTCTCCGCTGCTTTATGACCTATTTTGAACTCAAATAAGAAAATTGTTTGAATTTGCTTTTTGTCTAACATCATTTCTGTAGTCTAAAATACATATAAAATAAATAGCAAGTAATAAGTCAGTCACAAAAAAGTGAGAAAGTGCATTAAAATGATGTATAACATAACCACATTTATTTAAGAATGTATTCCAATATCAAATGGCAAATTTCAACAATGCAAAAACCTCAATTACTTTTGCACCAATCTAATAATTTATTTGATCCATATTGTAATGATAGCTGCAGATGAACAAAATTCTCCATTCAATCACTTCTTTACATTTGTTTTGATCAGAGAAGCAGTCACAGTATCATAGTATCACAGTATGTTTGGGATTGGAAGGGACCTCAAAACATCATCTAGTCCAATCCCCCTGCTGGAGCAGGAACACCTAGATGAGGTCGCACAGGAATGTGTCCAGGCGGGTTTTGAATGTCTCCAGGGAAGGAGCCTTCACAACCTCCCTGGGCAGCCTGTTCCAGTGCTCTGTCACCCTCACTGAGAAGAAGTTTTTTCTCAAATTTAAGTGGAACCTCTTGTGTTCCAGCTTGATCCCATTACCCCTTGTTCTATCATTGTTTGCCACTGAGAAGAGCCTGGCTCCATCCTCGTGGCACTCACCCTTTATATATTTATAAACATTAATAAGGTCACCCCTCAGTCTCCTCTTCTCCAAACTAAAGAGACCCAGCTCCCTCAGCCTTTCCTCATAAGGAAGTTGCTCCACTCCTTTAATCATCTTTGTTGCCCTGCACTGGACTCTCTCCAGCAGTTCCCTGTTCTTCTTGAACTGAGGGGCCCAGAACTGGACACAATATTCTAGACGGGGTCTCACCAGGGCGGAGTAGAGGGGAAGGAGAACCTCTCTTGACCTACTAACTACTAACCCCCTTCTAGTACACCCCAGGATGCCATTGGCCTTCCTGGCCACAAGGGCACAGTGCTGGCTCATGGTCATCCTGTTGTCCACCAGGACCCCCAGGGCCCTTTCCCCTACACTGCTCTCTAATATGTAATTTCCCAACCTATACTGGAACCTGGGGTTGTTCCTGCCCAGATGCAGGACTCTACACTTTCACTTGTTAAATTTCATCAGGTTATCCCCCGCCCAACTCTCCAGCCTGTCCAGGTCCCGCTGGATGGCAGCACAGCCTTCTGGCGTGTCAGCCACTCCTCCCAGCTTGGTGTGATCAGCAAACTTGCTGATAGTACACTCTATTCCCTCATACAAATTGTTAATTAATATATTGAATAATATTGGCCCCAGTACTAACCCCTGAGGCACTCCACTAGATGCTGGCCTCCAACTAGACTCTGCACCATTGACCACCACTCTCTGGCTTCTCTCCTTAAGCCAGTTTGCAACCCACCTCACTGCTCTGTTGTCTAGACCACACCTCCTCAATTTAGCTGTGAGGATGCTGTGAGAGACTGTGTCAAAGGCTTTACTGAAGTCAAGGTAGACCACATCCACCGCCCTGCCGTCATCCATCCACCTTGTTACATTCTCATAAAAGGCTATAAGGTTGGTCAAGCATGACTTACCCTTGGTAAAGCCATGCTGACTGCCCCTAATGACCCTCTTATCCCTGATATGCTTTGAGATGGCACCAAGGATAAGCTGTTCCATTACCTTCCCAGGGACAGAGGTGAGGCTGACCGGTCTGTAATTACCCGGGTCCTCCTTCTTGCCCTTTTTGAATGGAGTGACATTTGCTTTCCTCCAATCCTCGGGCACCTCTCCCGTTTCCCAAGACTTGGCAAAAATGATGGATAGCGGTCCAGCAATGACTTCAGCCAGCTCCCTCAGCACCAGCGGATGCATCCCATCTGGACCCATGGATTCATGGATGTCCAGACTATTTAATTGCTCCCTAACCCAGTCCTCATCGACTAAAGCAAACTCCTCCATTGACCTGGCTTCATCCGGGGTCTCAGGGGTACAGGGTTCCCCAGGACAGCCTCCAGCGGAGTAGACAGAGACAAAGGCAGCATTCAGTAATTCTGCCGCCTTTGCATCTTCTGCCACCAGGGCACCCACCCCATTCATCAGTGGGCCTACATTGCCTCTGGTATTAGTTTTATCTGCTATGTATTTGAAAAAGGTCTTTTTGCTGTCCTTGACCCCTCTCGCCAGCTGTAATTCTAAGGAGGCCTTGGCTACCCTAGCTGCCTTCCTACATCCTCTAACAGCAGCCTTATATTACTCCCAAGTGGCCAGCCCCTGCTTCCATGACCTGTGAACTCTCCTCTTCTGCTTGAGCATACCCAACAGATCCTTATTCAACCACACAGGCCTCCTGGCTCCCTTCCTCGACTTCCTACGTGTGGGGATGCTCTAATCCTGAGCATGGAAGAAGCAATCTCTGAATGCAATCCAGCTCTCTTGGGCCCCTTTTCCTTCAAGCAGCCTTGCCCATGGGATTTCCCCCAGCAATTGCTTGAAAAGGCCGAAATTAGCCCTGCTAAAGTCCAGGGTTGCAATTCTACTTGCTATTCTGTTCCTGCCACACGAGATGCTGAACTCCACCATCTCGTGGTCACTGCAACCCAGGCAGCCCTCAACCTTTACTGCTTCGACCAGACCCTCTTTGTTAGTGAGGATGAGATCCAGCAGTGCACCTCTCCTGGTCGGCTCCTCCACCACCTGCATGAGGAAGTTATCATCAATGCACTGGAGGAACCTCCTGGACTGTGGCTGGCTGGCTGAATGGTCCTTCCAGCAAACATCAGGGAAGTTAAAATCACCCACAACAGCCAGGGCCTGTGACTGTGAGGCCACTCTCAGCTGCGCATAGAAGGCCTCATCAACTTCCTCAGCCTGATCTGGTGGCCTGTAATAGACACCTACAACAGTATCACCCCTGCCAGCCTGTCCCTTGATCCTGACTCATACACTCTCAACTCGCTCCTCATCCGCTCCTGGGCAGAATTTAGTACATTGTAGCTGCTCTCTCACATAGAGAGCAACTCCACCACCACGCCTGGCTGGCGTATCTTTCCTGAAAGGACATAGCCATCCATGACCACATTCCCGTCATGTGAGCTGTCCCACCATGTTTCTGTAATTGCCACCGGATCATAATCTCCCAACCGAACACAGGATTCTAACTCCTCCTGCTTATTCCCCATGCTGCGCGCATTGGTGCACAGGCATTTCAGGGAGCGAGCAGAGCACACCAATTTCTCCCTAGGGGCACAGGAGGCCTCTTGTGCTCCTAATGCCCTCTGACACTGGTTTTAATTACAGCATTACTTGGAAAGGAAATTGCTTGCTTGACAGCGCTAGCCAGAATCTTTAACTGGCAGTTGAGTGTTCATTTCAGTCAGTGAAAAATAATCCCCTATATTACCAGCAAGCGTTTTTTATGCAAAATATGCAAATGTATGTGTGTACAGTAAGGCAGAATAGTTCTATACCTACCACATTTGGCACAGAGAAGGCAACTGCATATCTGGGATTCTGACTCCAGCTCTCCAGCAAGTTTTGCTTGGTTTGATCTCTCACTGCTTATAGGTAGATGCTCTGAACCACACCTGAATGAAAAAAAAAAAAAAATTTCTACACATTTGAGGAAGTGCACCCCAAAATCAGCCCCAGATCCTAGAGGTTTTAAAAGATATTCATATCTAGGTGAATATTTGGTACCTTTGTTCTTCTGATGTTTTAATTTGTGTTCTGATCATGTTGATTCTGGTGATTTTACATATACACTGAAATGTAACTTACTGATCCAACACAGAAACAGTTCTGCAGTTCTTCCATCATTTCAAGATGCTAAACTGTAACAAAATAAATAAAATCTCTGTATTGGTTGTATATGAAATGATCTCCTGGTGGGATCCTAAGTGGAATACTGCATCCCGTTCTGGGTTTCTTAGCACAAGACATGGACCTGTTGGAGGAGGTCCAGAGGAGGCCACCGAGATGATCAGAGGGCTGGAACACCTGTCCTGTGAGGACAAGCTGAGAGACTTGGGGTTGTTCAGCCTGGAGAAGAGAAGGCTTCAGGGAGCCTTTATTGCATTCTTTCAATATACAAAAGTGGTTTATAAGAAAGATGGAAAGGGGATTTTTTTAATTGGGACCTGTGGTGACAGAACAAGGGACAATGGTTTAAAACTGAAAAGGGTAGGTTTAGCGTGGACATAAGGAAGAAATTTTTTTACAATGAGGGTGATGAGACATGAACAGGTTGCCCAGAGAAGTGGATGCCCCATTCCTGGAAGTGTTCAAGGTCAGGTTGGGTAGGACTTTGAGCAACCTGATCTACTGAAAGATGTCCCTGCCCATGGCGGAGAGGGTGGAACTAGATGATCTTTGAAGGTTCCTTCCAACCCAAACCATTCTCTGGTGAAACAAATATATATTTTTTTTTTTAGTAAGGCTAGCATCAATCATAGTTCAAGATTTGTACCACCAGTGAATCTGTTCTGTGCATTGCAAAATAGTACAAGTTCAGTATGATTGACAATCCATGCTGAGAAAGGGATAAATGAATAACAGGTGCTGTTCACAGGTAAGAATAGCCTTGGCTCAACACTTGTGAAATAACACCTGCAAATATTGAGCCAAAATGATGCTGAGCATTGCTATATCCTGACTGAAGCAAAATGAATAGAATCAGAAGACTGTTGGGCCCAGTATTTGTGCTTCCAGTTCTCACTTTCATAAAAACTGTGTTTATTTAGATGACTTATTAAAACTAAGGTGCTCATTCCTGACTAGAAAATGTGGAGCTTATTTTATTAAAAATGCTCATGCACTATGAAATACATAGAAGAATTCACTTAAAGCATCTGTTGTCTGTGGATGCTATATGAAGCACCACACGCTTTGTGTGGCTGTCTGTGAAAAGGAGTACATTTTGCACAAAGGCATCTTCTTAAGTGATTTGGTTCTGGAATAAATCTGAGTCAGAAGTAGACAGGAAGTATATGCCTTTGTAGAGTAATAAAACAATATTCACAGAGGAAGATGCTCCAAAGAGACCATAAACAATCTGGAGTGCAGATACCCATTATCCTCTGTGTTAGCCCCCAGAGAATGTGAAAGGCTCTTTGTTTTGTCTTTTACACAGAAAGAAGAACCTTGTATTTCAGTCAGATGTCTTTTATTTCAGATTAAACTAAAAAAAAAAACAGGCTACCTATTTAGAAAATGTGAAAGGCTGGGAACTCAGGAGGTGCTGATGGGAAGGATCCCCAAGGGTGGAAGGGGATCAGCAGTTCACAGGTGGGTGCCTCCTCACTCTCTGCTGAAGTGCTTGCTAGCACTGTCTGTGCCTATGTGTGCAACAAGCACTGGGACAGGGTCCGCTTCAGTGTAAAAGCTAATGATCAATGCCTCAGTGTGAATAAATAGGGAAAGTTAAGCTCCAGGCAAAGATCATAACAGATCAGTGAGTTCATTAGCATGTTACAAGGGTTGACAAATTTTCACTTCACAGGGCAAGTTGTAACTCAGGTCAGGAAGAAATATATTCTGTGGACTATTAATAGCTTAGCATGATCCAGGTCCATCTAGACATGAGGTCCAAGAATGCAAAACAGGCTGTGAGTTGCACAAGAGTGAAAAGCCAGATGAGCACTATTTTACTTGAGACAGGACATCATCAGGGATGGCCACAGCTCTGATGTGGCTTGCAAGGACTAAATCTCCTGGCTCAGTTTACCATTCTGTCTCACAAATGGGAAAGTTTCCAGTCCCCACAAGCAATTGGGGACAAGCTGCAGTATATCTCTGAGAAATCCTGAGTACCTGATACTGCAGCATGGAACCATGAAATTGATTTCATTTAAGGATTTAAAGAGTTGTGAATAGGCTGTTACATGTCTGACTATGTTCAGAGTATCTTTCTAGACTGTTTTACAGATTAAATACATCATGCACCCCACCCAAAAAAACTAGGATCTGAGGGACTTTATAGGATGAATTGCCTCAGCTCATGAATGTGAGGGTTACTTAGAGTTTAGTCTTAAAGTGATGCTTACCTTAGGATTTTTTTTTATGTATAAGGAATATTCTGTTGTCTAAAATGAAGTCTCAAAAATTCCAGTCCCTAGATTAAAATCTTGCAATAGTATTAAAAGCTAATTTCTAAAAAGTAGTGATTGTTCTCTGAAAAAAATATAATTAAATGCAGGGTAAAAGGGGATTTTATGACCCTCATTCCATTACTCCTGCTCATTTAAATGATTAGGATTGCTTCTCTTTTACATTACTATTAAAGAGAAATGATGTCAGGTTGGTGGTTGTAGCAACAAGATCTGAAGTTATAGTAGCTAAGCGAAAGACCCCACTGGCAGTGTGCCTCAAGATTCACTACTCCAGTATTTTGAGCTGTGACACTTCTTGAATCTCTTCCTCATTCAAACCTTCAGTCAGCTGGTTAGCTGATTGAAGGTGATACTGTCAGTCACAGCATATTGCAGGATACTGTACAGTTCATTACAGAGATGAAAATGCTTCTGGAAACTCTGCAGCCATTCTAAATGCTGCTGATGCAACTGTGTTGTCTACCAAGTAGGACACATAAGGATTAATGGAGAGAGAGCAACTAAATCAGAACTTGGCCTGTCACCTGATTGGTGTCCCATTAAGAAGAAGGAAAACTAATTTCCATTAGTTGAGGAACAATTAAGAGGAAACACCCTAAAAATTCCAGCTGTGCTTCTTATAACAAAATACGGTGCTCTGGTTTATCATCCTATTACAAAAATACAGTTCAATAAGAGTTACTGAAAAGAGACGTATTTTGGATTCATGCCGAGATAATATTCTGGGCAAGGGAAGTTCAGAGAGCCAAGAGACAGCTGGGAATAGTAGCAGATATAAGGGGAATGCAAGAATAAAAAGTGTCTTTTCAATTATTGCCCTTTAGTTGGCCAAGGTTGAGCATGTTACAAAATGTGGACACTCAGGCCTTGCGGGGGGCACCCTACATCATGTAGCAGATGTTGTACTTTGTTTGCAATGCTGCTTAGTGGCCTCAAAAATGCCCTTTGCTATGCAGAGCACGGGCAAAGTGCTGATCCCAACAGTGGGTGCTTTTGTAACCCACTCAGAAAGCAATGCTTGTAGAGAAAATGTCCTGTGGATGGGATTGTTCTGCTTTCCATAGATCTGTTCATGGCTACATAAGAAAACAGTTTACAGGGAAACACATTTTAAAGCTCCTCTGAAGCTGTTGCCACCACCCCACAAAACAGTAGTGATTACAACTGAAGTGGTTACAGCACCAGTACCAGGCTTGCCTGAAACTTCCTGTTTTAAGAGCCCATGATCGCTAGCTTGTACTTGTGCTGAAATTTGTAGACAGACATTGTCCCCCCTTAATAACTGCCTCAGTCAGCAATGAGCGCGGAGGCAGCACAGCAGCAGCTGTGGTAAGTTCTGCTGCAGAGCACGGATCAAGGAGAGAAGAGGGACAGACCTAGCAGATCCGGCACCAGGCAAATGCATGGACGGGCAGAGGGACTGCCCAAAAACCAGCTGATCTCGTGAGAGAGGCTGATGTGATGGAGGCATTGCCAGGAGATTTAAATGGCTCCTAGGGAGCACAGAGAACAGAGCCAGCGAACAGGGGTGAGGCGGTTAGAGCGGCAGTTCATGCAGAAGTGGCAAGTTGAGTGGCAAGGTTGAGCGAGGAGGGTCCTGCCGCTTCAAACAAAGGCTATGACCTGCTAGCAAGGAGCTAAGAACAGCAGGAGGCATGGTACCCACTCAGAGAAGAGCAATGCCTTCAGCATCCCTCATGGTCCCTCTGGCTGCAAGAACTGATGCAGCCACTCAAACTGAGCTTGGGAGCAAAGATACAGCTGTCCAGGTCCTGGGCTGCAGAGTGTGCCCGAGTTTCTGGCCAGGGAATGACGGCAGCAGCGAGCTCACCTGTTAGTGATGTGCCCAAGTGAAGAAGCTGCTCAGCCTGGTGACAGAGCTTTGAGAGGAGGTGTCCAGACTGAGGAGTGTCAAGGAGTCAGAAAAGGAGATTGACTGGTGGACTCACAGTCTACCATCCCTGATGCAGGAGCAGAAACCAACCGTGGCACCAAATACAAAGGATCCCCTACCCTCTCCCCACCAGGCTGTAAGGGATGACCCAGAAGCTGGGGGAGAACGAAAATGGGTTACAGCTTGGGACAGTAGGCAAACACACCCTCAGCCTGCCCCATCTTCCCAGGTACCTGTATACAACAGGTATGAGGCCCTGGAATTGAATGGGCAAGCAGCTGATGCTGCTGCTGAAGACCCTTCTGGGCAGGAGGGGTCCTCTAAACAACCCACACCCCACATGAAACCCAGCAAACCCTTTAAAACCTCACATGTGAAGAGAAGAAGGGTAATTGTCATCGGTGATTCCCTTCTGAAGAGAACAGAGGACCCAATAACCCAACAATAGGGCAGTTTGCTGCCTCCCTGGCACCAGGGTAAGAGATGTGGCTCAACAACTCCCAAGGCTGGTAAGGCCCTCTGGCTTACCTGCTATTGGTTTTTAATGTTGACAGGGAAGAGACAGGAAAAAGTAGCATTAAGCAAATCAAAAGGGATTTCAGAGCTTGGGGTGGTTGGTCAATGGTTCAGGTGCTCAAGTGTTGTGGTTTGTTTTTTGTTTTTTTTTTCCTAATGCTTTCTTTGCCATGGTCTTCAACACCAGTGATGGACCTGAGGACCACCATAACCCTGGGCTACAAAACCATTGCTGCCAGAACAATAAACTCCCAATTAATCTGGAACTTGTACGGGATTTGCTACTCCAGCTAGATCCCTACAAGATGGTGGGGCATGATGTGATTCACCCAAGGATGCTTAAAGAATTGGCTGACATCATAGCGAGACCTCTCTCCGTGCTTTTTCAATGCTCTTGGGAATCTGGAGGAGTCCCGGATGACTGGAAGCTGGCAGACATTGTTGCAGTCTACAGAAACGCAACAGGGACGACCCTGACAACTACAGGCCTGTCAGCCTCCCTTCTGTTCCTGACAAAATCATGGAGAAGATTGTTCTGGGAGTTATTGAAAAACATCTGGATGACAATGCAGGCTTTGGTCCCAGCCAGCACAGGTTCATGAGGGGAAAGTCTAGCCTGACCAACTTATTTCTTTCTACAACATGGTTCCCTACCTACTTGACCAAGGGAAGCCTGTAGACATGATCTGTTTGGATTTACTGTCTCTCACAGTATCCTCCTGGCCAAGATGTCCAGCACACAGCTGGATAAACACACAATGCATTGGGTGAGCAATTGGCTGATGGGTCAGGCTCAAAGGATTCCAGTAAATGTGGTTATGTCAGGCTGGTGACCAGTCCCTAGCGGGGTTCTGCAGGGATCCATCTTAGGGCCAGCACTCTTCCATGTCTTTATAAATGACTTAGACTCAGGACTTGAGGGATTACTTAGTGAGTTTGCTGATGACACAAAACTGAGGGGAGCTGTCGACACTCTTGAGAGTAGAGAGGCCCTGCAGAGGGGTCTGGACAAATGGGAGAACTGGGCAACCACCCACTGTGTGAATTTCAAAAAGGCCAAGTGCCGAATTTTGCACCTGGGACACAGGAACCCTGGCTGTACATACAGACTGGGGGATGAGATGCTGGAGAGCAGCTCTGCAGAGAGGGATCTTGAGGTTCTGGTTGATGACAAGTTGAACAGGAGCCAACAGTGTCCTGGCAGGCAAGGTGGCCACCCGTGTCCTGGGTGCATTGAGCCCAGCATTGCCAGCTGGGTGAGTGAGGTGATTGTCCCCCTCTGCTCTGCACTGGTGCGGCCTCACCTGGAGCACTGTGTGCAGTTCTGGCCAACACAGGATAAAAAGGATGTAAAGCTACTGGAGAGTTTCCAGAAGAGGCTACAAAATTGGTGAAGGGTTTGGAGCGGAAGCCATATGAGAAGTGGCTAAAGTCACTTGGTTTGTTGAGCCTGTAGAAGAGGAGATTGAGGGGAGAACTCATCGTGGCTACAGCTTCCTCACAAGGGAGGAGGAGGGGCAGGCACTAAACTCTCCTCTTTAGTGATCAGTGACAGAACCTGAAGGAATGGCAGGAAGATGTGCCAGGGGAAGTTTAGGTTGGACATTAGGAAACGGTTCTTCCCCCAGAGGGTGGTGGAGCACTGGAACAGGCTCTCCAGGGAGGTGTCACGGCCCCAAGCCTGACGGTGTTCAAGAAGAGACTGGACAACACCGTCAGACACATGGTGTGAACTGTGGGGTTGTCATATGCAGGGACAGGAGCTGGACTCGATGTCCCTTGTGGGTCCCTTCCAACTTAGGGCATTCTATGATTGTATAAGATGATCTTCCAGGAAAAAAGAAATCCATGGAAATAGTTCAGCCATTTCTGAGTTTCAGAAAGAAGGTAGATCTGTTGGCAATGAGGAAGAAAAGATGACCTGAGTTACTTAGATGGTGAGTTCCCATATTCTGAAGCAGGAGTTTGAAGAGTCCTTGCAATGAAGTGCTCAAGCTCCCTACCTAAAGTTGGCCATGCTGCATATCTTTCAGAAATCACACCTGCACATGTTGAGTAGGCAGTTGGTTGTAGTGACTTAGGTCCCCAGAGAGTCTGCCCTTTGCAGGGAGATAGATCAAACTGGTGTGGGAAATTGAATGTGAGGTGCCTGTGGTGTGGAACATAGAGATTGATGGAGAAGGGCCGGGCGGGTGGGCCAGGGCTTGGACACCAGTGTCTTCAAATGCCATTGCTGCTGGGTGTTCACAAGCCGAATGCAGATGAGCAGGCTGAGAGGGCAAGGCTCTGCACTGAAGGGTAAAAACCTAAGTATCTTCCTTCACAGAGCTGCATTAAGACGGCGGTTGTCTCCCTTTAGTCAAGAGGTCACTGAGAACAAGACAGGCTACACGCTACAGGTCTCACATGGCAGTAGGTTGAGGACCCTCTGATAAGAAACCTGGTCTGCAGACCTGCAGCCTTACTGGTGGGACTTTTGGCAAGAGGTGTGGAGCAAATGAGCTGATTATTCTTTTATTTTTAAAAGAGGCTGAGGTATGCGTTTTTCTTTCGCTTTCCTCTTTCTTTCTTGGTCTGGGACAATTAGGGATAAGCCACTCAGGGCCAAAGTGCAGGTAGCTCAGCCTGCCAGATGTGGGCCTTTAATGGCTCAGGCTGCCATTGTTTTGTGTAGAGGTGGAGGTGGAGGAGTCTCTATGTCCTGCATCTAAACTGTGATGCACTTGGTCACTAATTTCCAATGTACCCTGAAATCACCCATACTGTTGAGACAAAGCATGTGGGCATTGGGATGATATCCATCATCATTTCAGTGAAGCAACAGTGTCTTTTAGTGCACTCACTGAAAGTTATTTCCGTCCCTTCCTTAGAACAGATAATCCCCCCAGCAGCCTGCACAGCGCTCATTACCCACAGCTGCACTACTTCTGTCATTTGCATTAAGGGCGGTGTTTAATTCTCCAGATCTGATTTTCCTGAGGTGATGTTGAGTAGTGCTTGAAGTGTAATTGAGTGAATGGCTGTGGACTTTACTGTCTTGTTATTACTACTGGCATAGATTTTTCTGCTGCACAGTATTCTCCAATATTCTGCAAGATAACAACTGAGTTTTCTAAAATATGATTTTAAAGCTAAACTCTACCAGAAAATGAGCTAGTTCTGGGGATTATTTAATTGGTCATTAATGCAGTGTTTAGTGATAGAAAGTAAAGGCTGTCTGCCACACAGTTATACTATGCCTCTGTTAATAGCCCATTAAAGCATACTTTGTAGTATCTTATTTTTCAAACTGTACACCTCCTTTTGATTTGGGAATAAAAGGATATAAATTGAATTTATTTGGCTCTCGAAACTCAAAACCAGTTATCTCCTTATCCAACACACGGTACCTATGAGTCTGAGGGATCAGATTAATCTGTTTTGAACTGATTTCTCTTAAAAAAATAAAGGTTGTATTGCCAAGTATGTGTAAAGTGACTGTAAAAAGTAGGACTTTTGGCATATAGTCTGCCTTTCTAAAACCTATGGACAGAGCCGCAGGCTACTGAGTTTACCATAATGCCAGTCTGTTGGGTCCCAGACCAGAGCAGGGAGCTCATGTGCCAGAGCAGGTAGTAAGGCATTGGGTTGCTCCAGGGGACATCTCCCCTTGAGCAGGTGAGCCACCCAGCCTCGGGCGATCCTCCTGTTTCACAGGCTTGTGCAATTAGAGAATTATCAGATGCCTGCATTGCAGGTACATAGAGTGACAGTATATTTTTCTGGGAGTGGGGGAAGTGTAAGATGGGGCTGAGTGTTCTGCTCAGTGTGTTATGATAAATTGAGGTGCAGTTTTGTCTGAAGGGGTGCCCTGCAGGTGCCCACTTTGTACCATTCTCCTTCTCTAGTTAGGCTCTGATTGTCAAGTCATCCTATCATCTACCTGTAATCCAAATACAAGCGTTTAATTGCTGGTGATGTTTAATATACATGTATTGCCCACAAAATAACCAATAATTCACTGAAGAGCAGAATGAAATTAGGAAATCTACTTGTTGGCCCTGTGCTTAGTGCCGAAAGAACCTGCAAAGGTGAACTGAGATGAAGCTCGGGTTGACAGGGAGCATCTGGTGCAAGGTCAGAGGTCACCTTCAAAGCCGTGACTTGTACACATAATCAGCAAAGGGAACACAACCTTGCCATTTTAGCCTAAAGCAGGGGTGTCAAACTCATTGTCACCAGAGGCCACATCAGCCTTGCAGTTGCCTTCAAAAGGCTGAATGTAATTGTAGGACTGTATAACTGTAACTACTCCTACTACAAGGCTGATGTGGCCCCTGGTGAAAATGAATTTGACACCCCTGGCTTTGAGCCGCTTTTCTGTGAATGGATCCCTCGTTTTACTCCTCAGTTATGTTTCTCTTTCCATGTAAACTTTGTAGGACACAGGGACTCATCTTTCGTTCGCTTATATGATGGCTGGTATTCCTTGGGTTTTGAACAAATTACAGCAGCTCCTAGCAGGACTATGGCTTTCTCTGTCACTTGGAGAAGGAACTCAGGCTTTACTCAGGTTGAAATAAAGATGGAAGGTCTTAAGATGGCATGTTAGAGTAGGAATGCTGAAGCAGCTGCTCTGTTGCAGTTATAAGATTCTGGTTTGGACTTAGAGTCCCTTTTTTCCTTCCTACTGCTGGAACTCTTGAAATGAGCAACTGCTGCAGACAACAACCCAACTCTCAATTTTACTTTCGCGTACTACTTGAGGGTTGTCTGATTTTCTTTAAGGAGTCTTTTAATCCCTTTCACTGCTGTCAACATGAAATTATGGCACTTGATTGCTGAAGACACAGAGCCACAAATTTAGTGTCTGGTGTCTTTTACTAGAAGGAGAACTCCCTTGAAAGTGGTGCTGCACAGCTGGGCCAATTTAGAGTGCTTTTTCTCCCACAGGTTGATGTGACTGTTATAGGGTGTTTGGGGTGCAGCTGTTGCTGATGTTGTACAAGAGCCTCCGGTTCCCCAGCAGAAATTGGGGAATGGGGTGGCTCTTCTGCAGAATTTGTATGTATACTATGGTCCCTACAGAGTGTGGCACCTCACTCAGGAAATAGCCTGTTGTTTATCACAGTAATAACATGAAATAAAATTGTTAAGGGATTTGTTATCAACTGCTGTCTTTTGCATTATTATTCTGTATGTCACTCTTTAAGAAATGAGTTTCTGAGCTGAGGAGAATACTGACAGAGTAAGGAAAGAATAAAACAAGGCTGAAACTGGACTTAAACAAAATTCTGTACTTCAAAGCACTCTATTTATTTTTAACATCTCTACTCATCATAATAATTAAAAGTAAGCAACCCCTGGAAGACTCATCTTTCATCACCCATTTTTCATACTGTCCTCTGTCACTTGCTACTGTCGATTTCCAGTTCATTCCCACAGCAAGCTGTAACCAAGGATTTTGAAGTGCTCTATACATATTAATTAAAAATTCCAATAAATCATCCTGATGCTTCACAATGTTTTTATAGTGTCTGTTGCAACACCTCTTATAAAGACATGGATACTTGTGTATACATACACTCTTGTGTGAATCCTTAACCATAACCAAACTAGAAGTGATCTCTGCACCAAATATTTTTATTTCTTCCTTCAACATCCAAATATATTTTAGAAGCTTCATTAGCCTCAAGGAGCAATTAAAGACACAGTATAGCCCTAGCTATTTATGTGTAGAGTATGAATATATCAACATGAAATGTAAAAATCTTAATGCAGCAATGGAAAATGATTTCAGAATGACAATACTCATGCTTATACAGTAGTCTCAAATTTAAAAGAGCACCAGTCTGAATTATTGAGTACAGCATCAGGGGCCTGGCAGAACTGGACATATTTGAATCCTACAGACACTTAGAGAGTGGATGGTACATTTAACAAGAATCACTGTTTTCTCTCATTTCCAATGAGTTTGAAATTATTTTCTACATATCTTGGCTTTTTAAAATGATGCAAAACTTTGGAGGCTTATTGAATTCAAAGGCAATAATGGTATTTGTAATTCTTGGTGAGACCTCATCACACTTCAAGCCTGTGATCTTGGTAGAGTTTTGTTACATCTATGACAATATAACTTACTGGTTGAGTTTACTCAGTGTTTGTAGTGATTTCCATGTCCTGGTCAGATTTTGGCTTCTACATTTCTGGCTGGTGTATTTAACTCTGAATTATTGTCTACTTCTTATGTATCTGTTTAGAAAACCTGGAACCTAACTAAGAAATGTAATAGCAAATAACTGATCAAATTTTTTGTTCTCCACATCTTCCTTCCTGAAATCCCCCCTTCAAGAAAACTAAATTTAAGATTTTTGTTTTGTATAACACTTCTGTTATTCCTAAAGTGATAAATAATTAGAGAAAATATATCTTAAAACTCCTGTAAGTCTCTCTGTTCCATGGTCTATTCCAACCATAATATCAGGTACATCTGGTCATTATGTTAGAATTCTTTGTTAGCCTTATAAAGCAAGTATGTTATTTTTTTTTACAGCAAATCTCTATGTGAATTTTTGGTATCATAGTAAGAACTGTATTTATTTATTAACTTTTTTTTTTTTTTTTACATATGCCTTCATAATAGCACTTAGATCTTACAGTGAGAGGAACAACATGAGGGCAGAGAAATGCGAACAGCGGTTTTGCTGCACACTGAAGAATCACATTTGCTGAGAAGCATTTTGACTGATGTCATGAAGTTAGTAAATACACAATGCACTTAAAAATGTGCAGCAATATACTGTGAATACCATAGAAAAAGAACATTAAATCTTTAAATATTGGAGAACTGTGTTTCTGAAGCAGAAAATAAGCCAGAAAATCACCAAAATGCCAGGAGGGCAATCTGAACAGAGAAGGCTGGTTAGGAACTGGATTGTAATTTGGGCAATAAACCCTGTTTATGATAGTCTCCCAGTCATTAACTGTCTCTGCTGCCAGAAGAAACTGGGACTATTAACTTCCTCTGACTGAACCAGAGGGGGAAAGCAATAATTTCTTTCACAAGCAGAAGGGAAGGTTCTGCTCAATAAAGAGCAATTAAACATTTCCTATAAAAAAGAATGCTCAGGAACTCCTGCCGCTCTCAATAGATGTGAGGCCATCAAAAGCTTTCCTTTGGCTCTTTGAAGGATATTCCATGCTGTTTGTGTATTTAGTACATCTCTGCAGCTACAAACTTGACAGAAGCCAAATTTTGTTATGGTGCATGGTTCCACTGGATGGCTAATGGTCTAATGAATTTCCTTCTCATCCTAAGCAAGTAGTCTTAGATATGTTTTCAGAGATAAGGGCTAAAGATGTGCTCTTGTATGCTAATCTTGCTTCATAAACATAAGGATAGTTTTTAATTATTCAGATACCTCTCTACCTCTTTAATTTAGATTTTTCTTTTCAGTAATATATTCGTTAGATCACTTGGTGGCCTGCTTGGAGAATTATACTGTGTCATTATATACTGTATAAATGAATGTTTTCTTTTGATCTCCCTAGGTTACAAAAATGTTTTGATGCTATTATTTCTGTTGGAAGATTTAAATCTTGCAGTCTTTGTCTGGATCATCGGATTCTGTGTGCCACAAAAAGAAGAGAAAGAGCAGTCCTCTTTGCATGGAGCTCAGAATTGGACAGCAATGAAAGATGCAAAAATAGCAAACATGGCTTCTAGCTCTAAGAAGAATGTCCTGGGAAGAGAATGAATTCATTTTCATGATATACTGGTAGCATTTAGCCATATGAGTAATTTTCCTTCAAGGAAAAGGATAATAAATTATTGCCAGTTACTCCTTCAATTTATCATTATCAGCATATAACAGTCATATCACTTTAGCAGTTTGTAAAAATGTGTTATTTCACAGGGTTTTATTAGTATCTGGATTGCTGTACAAAATGGCTTTCAGAAGAGGGAGGCTGCATCATTCCGTTGCTTCCCATCCGTCACCAGCTGGTTATCAAAGGATACAGGAGTAAAACAAACAATGAAAATTACTGCCCACATGTTGGTCCCCTTACTACTATGGTGTCTACAGTGATTGAACACTTGGCTTGTCTAACTGCAGCTGAATTAATGCAGCACCTAATGCCAAACAAAACACCAACATTACTGTCATTTCAAAACTCATTTTCAGTAATGTTCCCACTGGAGACTATTGAGTTGTGGGATAAGTACCTGAACACTTAAGCAAAATCCACACAGAAGGTCAAAGAGAATTTGACTTGACTCTACATTTTGGCCCAAGATAATTCTAGCATATTGATTAGGAAGGGTGTATGATAGAAGTGCAGGACATCTTCCTCATCCTGCCGGCAAATCACCCATCAGTGTCTGTTTTCTTGTGACCTGCCCATTGTTTAGCCCCCTCAGTATGGGTTGCAGATCCTACTTACATCTCATTGTGGTTGCATTTGCTGTTTGAATAAAAGAAGGTGGAGAAAGAGGAAACCAAAAAGTTAGGGAGACAGAAAATATTCAAATGCAGGTATGGCAAAGATGATAACTGCTGAAGAAGCTGTGTGAAGAAACTTCGTTCTAGATATGCTATGCTGCTGTTCTGTTTAGCTAGGTAAGAAAAGATTATAATGAGAAATATTTCTATGTTGCCTTTATCCCCCTGTTGGAGGGATTTTCAAAGCCATAGAACTAACAACACTGTTTAATTTCTCCTTTAAATAGCGACAATGAGAACATAACAGGGTGATGGGTTTGAGAAGGCTGTGTGTCATCCTGATGAAGTCAATGGAGGTAGAGGTGTAAGGAAAATCAGATCCCACACTGCTGAATAAGAGAGAATTCCTGTAATTAAAGCATGGAAGGGGTTGAGAACTAGTATTTTCTGTTAGAGCAACTGAGAGTTAGAAAAAGAAGATCATGACCCTTTCGTTGGGTCACAAAAATAAGCATCAAGTATCATTTTAGGGTACAGTCTTCAAAAAGTTTATAATGATGTAATGTCCTCCAAGTCACAATCATAGTAGGACTGTGTAAATTGTTTTAGAAAATTATTTGCTATGTAATATCAAATTATTTGCAGACTGATGACTAAATTAAAATATTCTTTGTCTAAAAATCTGATTGTTCAATTTCTACTTATTTTACCAAACCAAAGCAAGAATTAGCTAGAAGATTCTTCTGACCTTTTGAGGAGGCAGGAAATGGGAAAAGAAACAATAGCAAATATAATATATCCAAGCTTTACAAAAGGGTTACAAAAGAGATTATTTTCATTAAAAAATGTATTTTTTTTTTTTGCTTTAAATACTGCTAGGATTGGATCGCCTAACTCAGTTTATTGAAAGGAATCTACCAGGTCTGACTTTGAAGTGTATATGGCTAAAGCATATATGAGAAAAGGATTTGGCCTAAGGTCTTCTTTCTCCTTTGGGAAAGGTATAGATAGCGAGCAGCAAAAAAAAAAAAAAGGAAGATGATTATAAACTGTTGGTGATGGAATGGGCTTATAGCAAGTACGATATATGTAACTCAACAGCTGGGTTTATTCCAGACTTCCATTTGATTGAAATTATGGCCATTTATTTGGGCATTAATTTTCTTTTCTTTCTCTTTCTTTCTTTCTTTCTTTCTTTCTTTCTTTTCTTTCTTTCTTTCTTTCTTTCTTTCTTTCTTTCTTTCTTTCTTTCTTTCTTTCTTTCTTTCTTTCTTTCTTTCTTTCTTTCTTTCTTTCTTTCTTTCTTTCTTCCTTCCTTCCTTCCTTCCTTCCTTCCTTCCTTCCTTCCTTCCTTCCTTCCTTCCTTCCTTCCTTCCTTCCTTTCTTCCTTCCTTTCTTCCTTTCTTCCTTTCTTCCTTTCTTCCTTTCTTTCTTCCTCTTTCTTTCTTTCTTTCTTTCTTTCTTTCTTTCTTTCTTTCTTTCTTTCTTTCTTTCTTTCTTTCTTTCTTTCTTTCTTTCTTTCTTTCTTTCTTTCTTTCTTTCTTTCTTTCTTTCTTTCTTTCTTTCTTTCTTTCTTTCTTTCTTCCTTCCTTCCTTCCTTCCTTTCTTCCTTCCTTCCTTCCTTTCTTCCTCTTTCTTTCTTTCTTTCTTTCTTTCTTTCTTTCTTTCTTTCTTTCTTTCTTTCTTTCTTTCTTTCTTTCTTTCTTTCTTTCTTTCTTTCTTTCTTCCTTCCTTCCTTCCTTCCTTCCTTCCTTCCTTCCTTCCTTCCTTCCTTCCTTCCTTCCTTCCTTCCTTCCTTCCTTCCTTCCTTCCTTCCTTCCTTCCTTCCTTCCTTCCTTTCTTCCTTTCTTCCTTCCTTTCTTCCTTTCTTCCTTTCTTCCTTTCTTCCTTTCTTTCCTTTCTTTTTCTTTCTTTTCTTTCTTTTTCTTTCTTTTTCTTTCTTTTCTTTCTCCTCCCCCCATCCCCCCCCTGCCCCCCAATGAATGCATAGTAGTTGTCCATGTGTGTCATATTTTTTGATGGAAATATTTGGAACATCCTTCTACAAATTTCTAAGAGTTCATACAAAAAGGCACATATTCTTTGAAACAAGAGTAGATTTCATATGATGTGTTTGATGTGTTTGAAGGTCTTTACCATGCACTAATATCTTTCTTTTAAAGGAGTCTCACACTGCTTAATGAGTTGAGGCATAGATGTGTATGTGCATCAAAAATGCATTATATATCCACCTTAACTCCATATATTCCCTTTGGAAATAAAACCAGGCAACTTTACTTAGATATTGCAGAATTTAATAATTGATCAGTTTAAGATTTAATGGTATGTTTCATCTGTGCATTAATTGTTTCTCTGCTTTCTCAGGTTAATGCTTTTGAAAGTCATTGCTTGATGAGATCATGTAAATTCAGCAGTCTGGCCGTTAAAAGAAAGGCTTAGTGGTCTTGGATAAGATTTTGCAAAATATTCTATTGCAGGTTACCAAGAAATGTTAGGTGCATTATTTTAGCAGGGGAAAAATAATCAATCATGAGTCACAAACGGACTGCATTGGTTTTGTTCAATCAAGTTTGCAATTTTTTTCTGACCTGCTTTTGAGATGAGAACTATTGAAGTATTTACTAGTTTAAGTTTATGACGTATTTACATCATCTGAGAAATATTCATGTTGCTTTGCATGTCGTGAAAAAAAAGAGTTTAAAGCAGTGCTTGAGAATATTTGAAAGAGATCTTCATTCATGTTTCTCTCAAATTCATGTTAACTGTCGGCTGTGACCACAGGAGGGAGACAAAGACTTGACTAATATCACAGCAACTGCGCTCAGATATCTTTATCCCCCTAGAACAGTTTAAAAATTAAGCCTCAGAGAAGAAATACATTGAATGAATACAGCTGGTGATTTACAAGTATTACATATGATTAAAAAATAATATTTTTATCACATGCTGTGTTGCTTTCTAAATTGCCATCTAACATTACTCAGTGAGAAACAGTTCCCCCTTTTCCTTTTTCCCTTACAAATTGCTGCTAGTGCAATAATTTCTTAGCCTATTTCTGGAAGTGGTATCACAGATCTGCTGTCTGGGCCCAGAGTTGACATTGAGGTATTTTTGCCAGTAGAATAATCACATTAAATCACACTGAAGTTATATTCTCTCTTATTGCAGATTGCACCACTGATGTTTGGAGTAAGAAACTCTTATTTTTAATTCTCTTGTTTTTTAAATACTACGCTATTTGGCACATGCTTATAGTATTTTGCAGTGCTTTCTCTCCTTTGAGAACTCTTAGCCAACAGACATGATAGAGATTGATTTTTAAAGCCATTTTCTTCCAATATTTTTTGGCATAAAAAATTATCAGACCATGACTCCACCATCTTTACAGTCTTTTGTAGTTTGCAGCAAAAGCAGAGCTGAGAAAACCTGCTGACTGGTTGACAGCTGAGAGACTGAAGCCCTCTTTCTCTACAGCAGAAGTACAGCAATGTACTTGGCCTTGCCAATGTGAGTCAACCATAGCTCTGAAGAAGCCTCTCTAGAATTAATTTTCCTTGTACACTTGGTGTCTGTCTGCTCAGGTTGCAAATCTGCTCATTTGTATGATTGCTGATATGGTTTCCTGCTTGCTGAGAGGTGAACTAAGGCTGCTTACATTGGCCATCAAACCGCCAGAGGATGGACTTCACATTGCAACCATGCAGTAAAGAAAATAAAACCATCTGAAAATGCATGCTATCATCTCACTTAAAGATGGTGGAAAAGAGCGGGATATGATAAGGTGACAAAGTGATAATGTGGACAAACTTCTGAGCAGTAGTAGTAGTAGTTAAGGCACATGGGTTTTACCAAGTTGGCTACCTTGTCATTGTAACACTGCTTTTGTGTTTTATAGCTGCTTGCAACATTTTTAAATGAAAACACCAATTAATCCTTAGGTTTTGGTAGACTGAAAATGTGCAAAGGTAATTCCATGTGATTAGGACTTAATACTTCAAAGCGCAATTAAGTTCAGGGGATGATGATTTCAGAAATTGGTCAGTACTTCTCCATAACTCTGGATTGACATCTGAAGTGGATGGTTTCTTAGCCTTCTCTCAGACCTGGAATCACTCAGCCTTCTTCATGTCATTATGAATTGTAACTAGGTAAACAACACTTCCAAACTGCATCAAAAAGCTATCTTACTTCCACATGTAGTTAATAGTAACAAGAAATACATGGAAATAGAATAAAGGAGCATTGTACTGGACACTTAAACCTCATGAAACATGGCTGACTTCCATGTTATTAAAGAGAACACGCAAACCAGATGTTTAATGGAAGTTTAGACTAGATGGATGCAGCATCTGTGTGACTTTTAGATCAGCCAAAAACCCTCTACTACAGTAATTTCTTTTAGTGTAAACAAACTCATTCAATTATAGTAGCAGCAGGAATTGTTCCTTAAATAAGAACAATTTCTACTGCAAATTAATAGGCACAAACCAAGTGGGTGTGTTGAACTATTTAGTAACTGTTGCTGGAACAGTGCATAGCCAGAGCTTTAAAACAAGTACCATAAGGAGCTCTGGGGCAGTCTGGGAAGAGCCACCTGAGCTGTGTGGCAGCGGCAGTGCTCTCCCCACTTCTGTCCCTTTTCCGAAGTGATGTGACCACCATGCCAGCTCTGCAACAGATCTTTGCTGGCAGTAGTGATTGGCACAGCACAAACCTCTGGCATTTTAGTCAGCTGGGTAGTTCTGAGCTGCTCAGAAAACCTAGGCACTGAGAAGCTGGCAGAACTGCAAGAAGACCGTTGCACCAGTGGAAAATATTAAGAAAATGCAATTGTAGACACAGCTAGTGGATGTTGGTAGGCTCTTCACTGCACCTCTCCTAACTGTAATGACATAGCCTTCCTTCCTAGCTCTGTTCCTCTGTGGCCATAGCGCTGAAGTGGAAATGAAGTTTTTACTTTATAGGCTAAATTTGTCTCAGGACCATGAATTTCTCAGAGAGTGGAAGAGAAATGCACTGAGGTTCATTTTTAGATTCTGTGTTCTGGGTGTACAATGTGCTTTAAGAGGTCTGCAGAGTGAAAGGTGATTCTTCTTTCAGATGGCAAAAGAGAATTCTGCCTGTAAACTCATTTCAATTTGTTCAAAAACTCAGTTAAGTACGTGCATTCGTAATTTATTTTTTGAACAGGGAGGCTGGGAATGGAGTGCAGCAGCTTATTCAATGGCAGTAACTTTGAAACATAGCTTAAAAACTTGGCATCGAAATGATATTTCGCTCTCAGGCTGAGACAGTCTTCTTCAGACATGAGGCTACTAGCCTGATTTATTATAACTTCTTGTGCAGGAACTGTGTGTATGGCACAGTTCATCATCTTTGGAAGCTGGCAAGGAAAGCCTCAGACTCTTTCTGTTTGTTCTTTAGGCAGTTGTCAAGACAGTCGTGGGGATTCCAGCTGCATAAGTCTCTTAAGAATTTCATCCTATTTTCACACCCAAGAAATTAAATAGTATTCAAAGGCTGAGATGGCAGAAGTGAAAGTATTAAAAGAAGACTGGTGCTGTTGGAGGAGGTGGTGGGACTAGATGGCTCAGAAGACCGATAAGAGGATTCAGAGCCCTTTACTTTGGGCTATTAGTCCAGCACCTGTCTCTCCTCTGTTGGTTAGAATCCGCTTCCGTCTCATGCCCTTTCCTGTGCAGGAGGGCTGTGTCACAGGGGCTAGGATCAGAACCTCTCCCAAAAGACAACCGATCTGCTCCCAGAGGATCTGGCCTGAGACAGGAGGACCTTTCTCTTCCTAGATGCAACAGCTCTGAGCTGTAGCTGAGACACAGCACTCGAAAAATGTTAACAAACCTCACTTTGGATAATGTTAGCACTTCAGTTTATGGTGTTCCCACCTTTTACTGATGCTTAGGTCTCTGTTTCTCACCCTTACCAGTATCCTCTGGTGCCTCATGGAGAGAAGCTCACTCTGGTGCTAGGCTAGCTGCCTAGCAGTATCCTGGCTGCCTGCAGTTCATCTGGGTGACGGATGGTTCAAGTGTGTGCTGGAGGTACCCACCCGAACCAGATTATTGCTTCATAAAATTTGGAATGAAAGGAAAAGTCTGTGAATGGATTTCACACTGAGGATGAGTGTTAATGATTGTCAAGATCACTGTCACTATTCAGAGTGAATTAAGGTTTTGTTCTAGGGCAGCACAACTAATCATGTAGAGTGAAGAGGGGATCAAGAATACTGCTTTCTGCATCACAGCAGACATACTTCATAGTAATAAGAAGACAGACATCGAGGCTGTCACATCAATATCAATGATTCCATCATGCAAACCCTGTCAGCAATATTGCATTATTTAAAAAATATAATACTCTACACAGAGACTGCGACACTAAATATACTCAGGAAAATAATAAAAACAAATATGGAGAGAGACAAAGAAGAAGAGCAGATCACATGGGTTAGCATTGATTCAGTAGTTTTTAGGTTTCAGCTCCCTGGGAAATGAACAGAAGTTTACTGGTGTAGAACTTCAAACAAATAGAGACTTAAAGTGAAAAGACATGTGAGAACCACATCTTTCAAGAAGAAATGAAAATGGGCACTATTCTGGGAAAATGGCAGGAAAACCGGAGGCTCATTTATGGTCTCTAGTGGGCAAAGCTGTGTGGCTAGAGGTCTACTTGTTCATTTGGGGCTGATGTCCTTCTCAGTTATGAAAAAGGCTGAACTGTGGACTGTGGTGGAGCTCCTCACACCCTCGATTCTGGAATATTTGGTGGGCAAAGCAACAAATGATGACAGAAAGGTCATGTCTCTCGGAAGGACAGGAATATCAGAGTCAGGTTGTTCTTTTCCCTGTGGTTTAAGTGCTGTGAGGGAAATGTCATTAATGTACCTAATTTTGTTACTATGCTGCTCATGCGTTCTTTGTGTCAGCTTCTGCATATATTTTCCTGTTCAGTGTCTCTAGAAGAAGTAAGGCAAAACTAAATAAAGACAAGAAAGCTATGCAGCCACTCTTTAAAAAGGAGGTTTGTGTGCTTGTGCACAAAGAAGCAATTTTGCAAGTACTGAATGTTAGCTGGTGTTCCTCAGAAGTACCCTCCTTCCTGTGCATGTGTCAGAGTTGCACTGTGAGCCCTTTTAAACAGATTGACATATCTTTGAAACACAACAACAGGAATTATCTGCATAACACAGCAGCCTATCCACTGTTACGTAAGTGGATGACTTTATTACGCTTCCACAGATATGACTTTTACAATATTTATAATTAAAATATTTTGAAATATTAAGTTTCTGTATGAGTTGCTATTATTATTTTATAAACTTTTCTAGCCATTTTTTAATTTCAACCTTTTCTACCATGGATTTCTGGTGGACTAAAAATGGCTGAAGCAAAGAGATCGAATGCAAGTAAAAGACCCCGTAGAACTGGTCTGAACAAGATAAAAAGGGAAAAAGGAGCTCTGCAACTACAATTGACAAGTTGGTTTAATATCCACTGAAAGAAGAACGCAATTCTAGAGTAGCTGGATTAATTAAGTAATATGGCAAAACAAACCATGGGTTATTATCGTTTTCAGTATGCCTCATGACTTAGGGAGGCCTGAGGGCTTAGAGTTCAACTTCTCTGCACACAAAAAGTGCTGATATCTATAATTACGTTGAGTATCAAGATATAAAATGTATCTTATATATGTACTATGAGTTAATATATGACACATTCATCAAAAATATAAATAAGATGCATTTAATCTCATATATAAAATGTATCTTATTATATGAATATTGTGTATATCTCTGCATATATAAATAATACATAGATAAACAGACATACAGATTGCTGTGATTACAGAATGCAGGCTAAAAACAAAAGGGAGGGGGAAAATCCCTACTTCTAATATGATCAGAAATAAAGCAATCTGAGGAAGAAAACCAGTAACTGGTCTTGAGGGAGTGAAACAAATTATGTGACCCAGTTTGCTTTTACTGGAAATCTGCTGTTGCCTGGAGCACTATAAAAATCAACCAGACAGGTGAAAATAGAAAGTGAATGACCACTGAATGGTTTGACAAATTTGTAAAAGTTTCATAGAAAACCTGGAGACCCTGAAAACGATTCAGAATAAGTTCACAGGCCAGCTGCAAAAAGACACACAGATTGCATTCTAGAAAATGATGTAAGTTATCCTTACGTACACAAGTACACCAATAGACTGCTTTAAAAATCTCCTGCAGCCCTGGATGTACAGCGTAAGAGTTCTCACTGCAGCATGAGGAGTAGTAATAAAGACACAAAGCAGTTATTTTTTTTTGTAGAAGATGTGAAGAACTCACTTGCCATTGTGGGAATTATGTATGGTGAAGCTTTGTTAACTTCAGGGCCAAAGTTTTTCCCTGATAGAGGTAGAAAAAAAAGTGCATGGTTTTGTTTGGTCTGTTGTGTTTCATCTGAATGACTGATGAGTGATTGCCAATATGTGGAACACTCGTGGATTTGCATTAATTTCTGTTGACAGATGAGTGGGGAAAACAGAAGGGTCAGAAACAGTATAGTGGAGGTTTGAGGAGGATGCGGCTGTTGATGTGATGTGAATTCTGCTGGTGAATGTCCAGGAAACACTCATGCTGCAAAAGTTTTGAGGCAAACCTGTAGAGAATGTAGGAATGCTTGTGTACACAGACCTAGGCACAAGTGACAGTTTTGTTCCTGTCTGAACTGAGGACTGTCCAATATCACCTTGTGTTGGACAATGAACTGTGGATCTGCTTGGATTTTGGATGCATTTGGGAGCTGGTGGGTCAAAAGAACTTAGGTGAGGGTTGAGTCCCGAAAGAGAGTGAACAGAAGAAGAAGTCAAGTCCCTGCCTCTTTGGAAATACGCGCTGGACAGAAGGTGTAAAGGTGAAGACAGATTGGACCTGTGGCAAGGTAAATTCAGGTAAACTGCTAAAAGACAGCGAGAAAGCCTTTCATCAAAATGTAGACAAAAGTGTTTAGGGACCAAGATTTCAACTACTGATGTTTTGTAAGACCAAAATAAACAGGCCTGAAAAGAAAATACAGTATCTGGGCAGCATGAAATAACCTTTGATAGCAGCCACAGACAGGTGATGTGAGCAAAATTGGCAAAAACATGTATTTCCTTTCAGAACAGTAAAAACAAATACATCAGTAATTACTAAAAGAGATAGGAACCTGTATGAAATGTTGACATTTATAAAATATTCTGCAATAGAAAATGAGCTTATCTTGACAAGTATCATGTTCAAGGCCTGAAAGCATATGAAATGAATAAAGACACAGAGACAGCTCTTATATTTTGAGAAAAAAAGTTGTACTGAACAGTGAAGAAGGTAATCAGTTGAAGTCATCAAGGAATGAACCAAAGAGAGCAGTATCAGCTTGGGCTTAGGAGCCTGTAAGTAAAAACAGGTAGAATCAGAAATAAGGTTATCGTGGAAGACTAAAATAGTATTTTGCTGATATATATCTGACATAAATTACAAAGCAAACATTAATTGCTCCATGTTTGTGACTGTCTCTTACCATATGGTAGTGAAAGAAGTTGTTTACTGCCTTAGTAGGCTAAACAAAAGTAATTTTGTTGTAAATTACTACACTGGCTCCAGTCCTGGTGTCATGAAAATTAGAGGCAAAGCTGTGAGGAAAGGTTAGTTAGATATAAGTTTGAATGTCTGATAGGAAGCACTAAATCTCAGAGAACGACCCCAACCTGGACTGTGCCACAGGCAATAAAAGAGAAAAAAAATGTGTCTGAAAAAGAGGCAAATATAAACAGCTTTCCAGTCACAACACTGCAACAGGGAAACACAAATAGTGTATCTGTACTGAATAGTAGGAATTGTGTTCTCCATAATGAAGTTATAGTCAACAAGTATTCTACATATTCAGTCCTATCTTGATGCACATAATCACTCAGCATATATATAAAAACTTGCAAATTCAAGCAAAAAACATGCTGCAAACTCTGTTTTCAAATTTAGAAGCTCAGTATAGAATGATATGCACTTGTACATTTTAAGCATTTTATGCTTTTAATTCTTCTTAAAATAAATCTGCCCACATATGCTGTGTGAAACACATATAAAGATGGCAGTACACCTTTCTTTTGGATATTAAATACTAAAAATGCCAAATGTTCACAGAAGTTGGCAGAATACTTTATTATACTGGTGCTTATCAATTGAAAAATATTTAAAACAATTTTTGAGGGCAAGCTTTCTGGAACAAGAGTGGGAAAGCTGCTCCACAAATCAAGCCAATAGTTTCAGTGTTACTCTCTTCACTGTCTAGTTTCACTTAAGGAAGTCTTGCTGAACACATACTCTTCCCTAAGAGAGCCTGTAAAGATAACACTATCACACTCCTTTCTAAAGCAGTCTGAGAGCACTGCATGGTTACAACTCTGTCAGGGATGAATGAACACCAAAGTAAAAATGTCTGTCTTTGGCTACTGCAACCTTCACTGCTTTTTAATGTTTTATACTGATTAAAATTGATAATTACTGTTATGAGCAGTAACAATAATAATGTGCATGCACTCTCTTATTTAAAACGCAGATGTATGCTGTGTTCTCTAGCTTCTGTATGGTGCCAGTGCGTATGAAATGTTATTTGCTTCATGAAATACTTTATGTCTTTATCTGCTTAATACTTCGTTAATAGAATCCAATATATATGAGATTTTGTGCAGTCTGCCTTCTACATGGAGTTCACCCAGAAAATTATTTCCCCATATATTGATCAAAATTTAAGTAACATATAACGAGTGACCAGAAAAAGAGAACACCTTATTATAGGTTTGTGGTTTAAATATCATGTCATACTCTAAGTACCACAGGCCAAGGTTAGTTTAGACAAATTTCTCAGTGGTTGTAATTGCTCTCTACATACGCCTTATTTAGGTGTTTTATAGAGGTATTTAATTACAATGCCAAGTGTATCTCGTTCTATCCCAGAACAAGTGCCCAGACTGGCTGTATTCCTCTGTTTAGGTTTTTCTGAAAAATACAACTGAAAAATGGAGGAAGGGTTATAAAAGCCTAGTATGCATTGGCATGGAGGAACTCGACAAATAAATGCATTTACTGTTAATGGATGGCTGCTTCAAAGTCAGTGCAATTTCAGAACTGGCACTAGAAAGCAGTCAAATGTCACAAAGCATACAATATGGAACAAACACTGGGTTTCATGATCTGTTTCTGTCCCACCCTCTCTAGTACAGGTTTCAGGAATTTATGCAATTTACACACAGAATTTATTGCTGATTTGCCACAATACTTCTAGACTTACAGAAAAGCTAAGATGTTAGTCAGATACCCCTTGTTTTTGAAGTAAACCACAACAGTGAAGTTTTATTGACCCAAATCAGAAGCCATCCCATAGCTCAACAACGAAGGAAGTGGTATCTAGCTTGCATATGATGTTTGGTGTTGGGAAGTTTTTGGAAGAACTTCTTTTTCCAGAGCTCTAGGAGCATTTTGGAAACAGGAGAAATTATAGCTGTGTCAATATGATCATTGGGAACTAACACATCGCCAAATCCATGCAGTTAAAGTTGTGTCTGAAACACCGTGTTCGTTAAAAATTAAAATTGAAGAAGATTCGTAGGTGTTATGTTATGCCTGGCTTCCATTTTTCTGCCTTGAGGACTGTTGGGCCAACAGAAAAAGCTGTCCTCTGTCTGAAAAGTGGGGATATGGACGAAGTAAACTCATTGTGCCAAATTCCCAGTGCACCTGAGATAATATGAACAGAGAAAGGCAAAGTGAACTGACAGTCATTAGAAAATCTACATCATTATTTTTATACTGATTTATGATCTACAGTCTTAAGGTCTTTGATCTCCAGCTGCCTGTTGCAGGCACAGTCACAGAAATAACAGAAGCAGCTTGTATCATTCCTGCTTCATCTAAATGTGGAAATCTGGCAGCTGTGAGCATCTAGGATGTTTCTTCTAGCACTTTTTTTTTTTTTTTTTTTAATGCAGACTTAGTATTTTGGAGTTTTGGAATTTGTTCTCCTCCACTAGGGACTGGCTTCCGGTTCCGCTCACCTGTGGGTGACAGTTAAGCTCAACTTTCAGTGATGAAAGAAGCAGCAACTATTTTGTGTGTGGGATTTGATATCAATTTTAAAGGTTCAGCCAGTATGTTTAGATAACAGTTTGGATTGTGAAACCTTCTGAAGGAGTTGCGATCCAGTAGCTGCACAAAAAAAGATCTGCACTACTGACTGCATGTAGTACGTATTTGGTTTATTTGAGTAGCAGTGTACAAACCGATGTATGCTCACTAATCCGTTCCACTACTTTACAAATATTTTCATCTTAACACAAGGCCCAGGAGAAAAGTCACTGCTTTCCAGAAGTCAAATTGGATATCAGATGAGATTGATTTTCTTTGCTTTTATTAAACAAGTTAATGGATCATCTGAATTAAAAGCCCAGCCTCTCTATAGGAAAATACCTATATTGAAGATTTTGTCTACAGGAATTAATTAAGTCGTTTTAGTAGGTATTCTTTCAGGGAGAAGGGGAATGTTTATCATGGGTGAAAGAAGAACTTTGTGATAAGAAAAGTCTATCAGATACTTTATGGATTAATGAATGTTTTCATAAATTTCAGCAGAGGACATGAGATCTGTCTGTGCAGGAAAAAGTTTATTTTCCAACACAGTACCTCATGTTTACATACTTACTCCAGCTTAGTATCTTTTCTCCATCTTGCATCACCACCCAAATTTAGAACAACAAGGATTTTTAAAGCCAATATTGAAGTAAGCTGCATTAAATTATCCAGACTTTCTAAACCTGTTTTGGAAATTCATGGGACATCTGGAATTTCTGGCCACACCCCACAACCCTCCATTAATGAGGAAGAGCTATTAGAGGGGAGAAATGTACTAAAAGTGACAGGAGAGACCAGTCTGCATGCAAACACTTGTCTTCAATAATTAGCAAGTAATAGGAAAGAAATCATCACATGTACAAATGGCAAACTGACTCGTGCCTCAGCAATATGCTTCTTCGTTATGATTGATCGTGCAAGTTCATTTTTAAAGCAGTAATTTGAATGGTGTAAAGGGAGATCTGTTTGTTTGCTTCCTCCCCTCTCTCCAAAGACAGAGCATTAGCTAAAAAAACAAATGAAGGAAAATTCCCTGAAGAACCTTAGCAGGGAACAAGAAAAACATCCATTGTAAACAGCGGGTGGGTCTTCTGACAGGCTTTGTTTGCAAATGATAACAATTACAGGTAATTTTTCATTTCAATTGGAAGAACAGGTATTAAAAAAAAAAAAAGGAGAGAGAGAGAGAAACAGAGAGCAAGTGAGATTTCCCAAGTGTCTTATTCCCTCACAGGTCTACAACCTAACAGGAGTGTAGAGAGCTCTGTAGTTTCTTCTCATTCCATTAAGTGAGATCTAATTGTGTCTCTTCTGTCTGTTGGCAGATGCGGTTTCTACATAACAACAGCCCAGAGACAGAGCTGCCTGATTAATGCCTCCAGCTGTCATATGCCCCATTATCTGTGCATTTGCATAACTTAATGGTTTAGGACAGGGGAGAGAGGATGCTTAATTTAATGTTTAGCAGGCCCTTGATAGCTGAATAATTTAAGAACTGTCAAGGGAGGTCAGTCCTACAGTGATTCAGGAAGACAGCTATGATTTCTGAATATCATTAAAATCCTTACTTAGGATAATTTGGAAAAAAAAAGAAGGGAGGGGATGTGGAAGAACAACAATGCCTGAAAGGAGGCCCTGCTTTTCTGTTAACCATTCCTTCCCTGAGGATTAGGAGAAAGACATGGGGAAAAAACATCAATTCATGACATGGCCAAGAGAGAAAGAGTTAACGGTTCCCTTTCTCCCCCCCATCCCCCAGTCTTCTTCTCATAGCTAAAGGGTGGAAACACAGAATTTACTTAAATTCAGCTAAGAGCCCAACATGCTTTGAACAGGAAACACTCTCAGTTTCATTAGATGCTAATGAATATTATTAAGCTAATCTGCCATTTGTTTTCTAATTATGTGTCAGAAAGCACCACAGTGGCAGCTGAGGCAACTGCCAGGGTGCATTTATTTATCTTCCAATCCTGTGTTTACTGACCGACCATAACACAGAGCAATTAGGTTTAAATAAAAAGGGATTTTTTATTTTTTCAGGTTGATTACTACTGTTCTTTTCTACGTACATCAACTTGTGCGTGACATTTGACTGTGTTTTAAGAACTGATAAAATGGAGTTATTTAGGCCTCCCTGTGAGGCATTCTGTTGTAATATGAAAATGGATGAAAGAAGTGTTTTGTGGCTGGACTGACCCTACCTATTTGGGTCTCAATGAGTCATGGAGCCATGCTCTGCTGTTTCTGTTGAGTTCACTGCACTCATCTGGCCTGGTCCTCCACTTTCCTGAAACAGAGCTCTGTGGTTCCTGAGATCTGGCACTTTGAACACCATATGGTTGAGATTTAAACAACTTCAAAACACAACTGATTAATGTTTCTGCTAAGAGTATTAGTTGGTAAGTTCAGTATTACTCAGTGTAATGAAATTATTTACACAGAAGGCATACGAAATTATTTCACTGGATGAGGCATGTCTACTTTGCTTGTGGTAAGGAGGCTGATTTTCTAGCCAGTGTTTTGCCCCTAAGCACTTCTTCTTGCATATGTTCCTGCATGACCAATTCTTTTCCGACTTTATCCTCTTCTTTGATTGCTGTCAGTTCTGCTTTGCTCAGCTTCAGTTCACCTGGTTCTACCAGAAACCCCCACGATTTTCCTTGGGTTCATTGTGTGGGTCCTCCTTGCAAGTTGGCTTTTAGGCAAGGACTTCTGTTGCTTTAGCTATCCAATTCTATAAAAGATGTGAACAGCTCATTTAACTTCTGATTGAATGTTGTATACAGGCAATTACAAAATGTGCTGATGATAAAGAAATAGTCTGTGAAACTACCAATGCCTTATATATATGTCAGCACATGTTTACACACCATCTATACACACCTGTACACAAAAATGCATGTACATACAACAAGGTGAGTTACCTCAATTCTTTTTTTAATGTTCTAGATGAACAGCTTAGGAAACCATCTGACACTGGAGCACCTGGTTTTCCTTTGAGATTCAGGAAAAAGTGTATGGAAAACTGAGTCAGAAGATCACACTGAGCTGAAGGAGATCAATTGTTACGGCTGGTGGGCAGCTGCTCAAGCTTTTGCAAGGGATTGAGTACCTCCTGTACTTGTGCTGTTGAAATCTCCCTCTAAGCCATTTTTTCCTTTACATTTGATAAATACAGAAACTCAACAATTGTCAGCTGAATCAATTATTCAACTGGTTTAATCTGTAAATAGTGACCTGCATCTCAACCTTGTAGTTCTTACACTTGACAAAGACATTTGGTGGGGTGGGGTAGTAGAGCTGTAACAGCATGAAAAAGAAAATAAATCTGCTCCTCTGTTACTGGGTTGTTTTGTCCTTTTTACAATTTTTCCCTGAAATACGCAATACTCACTGGAACAGGACGTTAGGGCTCAGTGGTATGTTTGTAGGGTGTTATGTGGCCGTTTTTATAACACAGAACTGACTCATCATAGCAAAGTCACGGATAGCTCTGGTTCGTACTCCTGAACAAATGAGAGATGATGCTGGCTTTTTTGTTTAGCTACATTACTGTTTCTTGCATGCAAAAACCAAGATTTTTTACTCACTGATATAATTTTTAATGTTTGATTTTATTTTCAGGTTTTTTGTTTTAAAAGGTGAAACTAGAGAAACAAACCTGTGTTGTGAAGCTCAGTTTCTAAGAGGTAGATTTCCATCAGGTTCATTTTTGGCCATTGCCTTTTTGTTGCTTCCTAGCAGGGAATTGATTAGAAGCAGTGTGAAGCCAAAGTAGAAACTGGGAAACATGTAGTTCCAGTTTAGAGACCTCACTTTTAAACATGTATTCCTGCGCTGTCAGCTTTAGAATCATTTAATTCAGCTTTTTTTTTCAGAGATAAATTCAATATTAATGCTGAAAACTTGTAATGATAAGGTCACCCATTCTTAGTTTTCTACTAACAGAATGAGAATAAGAAACAAAACATGAAGGGGAAAAAAATCCATACATGTGCTAACATAAATCATCACAGTTGTTCCAATCAGCACATATGGTATGGTAGCATTGCCCACTGCTCTGAGACCCTCTAATGGAAGACCATATGGGCTACTGCTGCATCAAAACACAATAGACCTGTGTTTAGGACTCCGCAGTGACCTGGATTCAGAACTTCATTGCTTTTATTGGTTTGTGTGTCTGCATCAACATTTTTTTTTCTTCCAACATAGCTTTCTTTTTTCCCAATTCCTTTGTTCAGTGACAGATTCCTATGGATAGAGCAAGACAAATGTGTGTCTGGGGTTTTTGTATTTCATGTCATTGCTTTTGCATATTTTGGGACATTTCCAGATTTCAGAAATAGTAAGACAAGTTTACAACTGGATCCCTTTGTCAGAATAAATTCATAGAGAGAAAAAGCATTTTCTATTCTCTGATGCATATTATTTCAATCACAAAACCGATTCATTTGGAATCACAGAAATTAGGGTGCCATCCTGAGAGTTTCCAATGGTTCACAGTCAGTGCCTTGTGAAAGTCGCTCTGTCCTATGGCTACACAGAAAGAGCTGCAATGCAAAATGTTGTTAAAACTGAGATAGTAGGGTGTTAAATATTTTATTTACCTAAAGGCTTATATGCCATTAAGTGGGCACTAGGAATACCTCTGGATCTAAACACTCCAGCATGCTGGTCCTAAGGATATTTGCTATAGGTAGAACATATTTCTTTGCGTTTTCCACAGTCATTGATCCCTAAAAATAGTCAGTCACAGCCTCTTTTTTGGGGGGGAATCCTGCAAATCCTCCATGGATTCCACACTTTTCCTTCAAAAGATTATCTTTGTCTTCAGTTGTGTTTTGGCCAGCATTTCTGTGGCAGATGCACTCCTCCCCACTTTGAAAGCAACAGAAAATTCTAGACTAATGGACCACTATGGTTATGCACATGCCCCTTGGTTGACAGATGGGGCCCTTGACCAATGAAATCCCTTGGTTGAGAAAAGCTTCTGGATCACTACCATAAATAAACTACCATAAATTATCACAGCTCAGATTCAACTAGGATATGGAACCCAGCAGAGACTCTCGTTGAGTGGGCCTTCCTTGGAGCAGTGGTTCTGGAAGGCTCTCCTCCTCAGACTGACCATCTAAGGGAAGTTCCTTGAGCATTAAGATATCTTGTCCTATTGGTAAGTGATCGTCTGGTTGCCCTTGAGAATCCTCACTTCTTATGCATCGAAAGATGTGCATTTTGGATCATCACTCTAGAGTTTTGGGATGCCTTCAGTTTGAATCATCTGTGTATTAGCTGAATTTCTAACTGGTATCTGTGTTTTGTGATGTTGTCAGAGTGCTGAATAATTTTGGACAAACCCTGTTTCCAGTTGATTGTCTGCTAAACAGTTCTGGTTAGAATAAAATCTGTTTGGAGCTTATTGCCTGCCTAAATTGATATTGGGGGTGCCTCTGTGACATCTTCATACCATTTTACTGTACCCCTTAGGTGACTTTAGGGCCCCTGAAATCCATTAGACTTACAGACCTTTAGGGCTCTTTAGCCTGGCCTTCAGCTGAAGAAAAGTGGGTGAGATCCACCATTCCCGCTCACTCCTCAAAACAGAAAAGCAGCAGATTGGTGTTGGCCTCCCCGGACCACACTGTGGCATGCAGGTGACCAGCGTCCATGGCTTTGTATAATGATACTCCTTCTCCTCCTAAATTATCCTGTGCACGGATCAAGGGTAATGATCCACTCAGCTTTTTAAAAATATAACAAAAATATAGTCAGCAAGGGCTACACATTCATCAAGAATCTTCCAAGCTCAGTGTAAGACAGACAACAGCAGATGGATATGGAGGACAGATGGGGACATGGTTATTAATACAATGACAGAGTGTCTGGCTGGAGAATGGTCTCCCTTTCTGTTCCCAAAGTGGTCAGGTTTTCTCTGGCAGCTGGGGCTTGCTGGTGGGAATAAGTACAGGCAGAGGAGGGCAGATGTCTTCACATCGCTGAGCAAGGAAACAGGGCATGAAGCTCCCTTCAAATGAGAGATCTTCTGCATCCAGGATGGGTTTAAATTGATTTTTCCCTTGCAGACAGGGGTTTTGAGAAGGCTCAAATGGCAGTGCATGTATGTGGAAGCATAGGGGGCTTAAATGGATTGTCAAAGGGCTCAGGCCATGGCAGAAGGATGCATGGGCGCAGTGAGGCAGAAAAGTCAGGTATAACTTACTAACAATATGAGCATATTTCTGTCAGTTTTTTATAACCAGTATCACTGAGCAAGGGTACAAGTATAGAATCCAACTATGCAATAAAATCATCATCATTCCAGCATCAGGTAACTGTTTGTTTTGTAATTGCTTTTTCTGTTAGTACTATTGCTTTGATGCTCATGCAGCATGAATTTGAAATGAATTGTATTATCTGATATGACTTCAGAGTACAATAAGTAGCAAGCTAAGTAGCCAACACAATCCCGAGCTCTTGGTTATTTTTAGGTAGAGAAAAGGCAGGGATGAGTATTTTTGCTAAATAGCTTTAATTGCTCCAGGTATCTCCCCTATTCAACATTCTTTTAAACATTCCTTTTGAGACTTCTCTCTTCAGTGTTTTGTCACATCTATTAAGTTTCCCTACCCGTATCTGATTTTTATGCTTTGAACCAATTCAGATAAGCCACATAACTATGTGAAATTATCGATTCTGAAGCATGGGCCTGGAAATTCTGTGAAAGCTGGCAAAATGGAAAATAATTACTAATATATACCAAGTCAGGAGCAGAAACGATCAGGGAAGCCGCTTGTTTCTTCTCCACCCTTCCAATGTAGGTGAGATTCTTCCAAATCTCAAAATTAGGTTTGGTTTTAGGGAGAGGTTGCAGTCAGCACTTGTTCTTCTAAATCAATTTCAAAACATAAATCCTGTGATAAATGCCTGATCTCTTGCATACAGGTTCAAATCCCACTTTTCTGATTCTGTCTTTTTCTGTCACATAGAAAACACTGAGAAGTCTCACATTTATATTCTCCCACTCACACGTTTAGTGGAAAACAATGCAAATGTTCTTCTGCTGCACTGGATGTCACCTAGGTGGAAATTTAAAAATAAAATACCCTCTTCTCTCTGTTTCCAGAGGCGATTAGGATGACAAGTTAATCAAGACTTCATCTGAGCCTTGCATTTTTCTATTCATCATATCACAGCTCTTCTAATGTAGCTGTCCAGTCCACTCAAAGCAGGCTTTTTAAAAGGACTGGATATGTTGCACATTTACTTTGCTGAAAAATCCCTTAGCCTTTTCCTTTAACTAGCCACATATGAAGCAAAACCCAGGAAGACTGCAGGTGTCCCAGAGAGGTGGCTATTAGGAGGATAGCTGGAATGACCTCAGTGCCCTGAACTGAAAACCTATGGAGACCCAGAGAGAGTTCTTGGCAGAGTGTCACGCTTCTGTGTGACCTGGGGAAATCACTTATGCTCCTTTCTGCTCAACGATCCTCATTTGCAAAAGAAGAATTTCTCCTTGATTTAAGGGTGCTGCACCACTAATGACAGTGAGTGTTCAGCTTCTGAACTGATGAAAGGTGGTCAGATACATGCTGGTTGCCTTTAACCTGCTTTGTGCCTTTTGGGGTCCAATGTATAAATAATACAATTTTCCTATACCACCTACGATGCTACATATAATTTACAGGATCTAAATAAGTAACTGGAGAGTCGTATCATGTGATGGGGCTGACAGTCACGAAGAACAGAGGTAGTTAAATATAGTCTTTCAAGAGAGAAAACAATTGTATTCAGAGCCCTGGGTATTTGAAAGCTACCCAGGAGTTCAGAAGACAGACCACTTGCAATCTTCTTGTGCCTTAGCTATATCCTGGGCTGCTCTGCAGTCTGAATGCGGGAAGGGAATGGTATTTTGTATGTATTCAACTCTTTTTCTTTTGTTGCCATTTTCTGTAGCTGGTATTTAATGAAAGGACATCTATTTGAAAGAGCGATGTTTCTCTTCTGAGGTTTTCATGAGAAATGCACAGATTACAGCAAGTTTCCTACTCTCTGTAATATGACATTTTACTTTTAAATGGACTCTAACATTAATAATGTCTTTATAAACCCTAGGAGTATAACAACAGTGATAGAGCTTGTCTTTTTGTTCAGCCATCAAAATAAAGAAAATGTGTCCAGAATCATTTTTTCGAAGAAGCTCTAGCAGAAATCTCTTACAAATGTTAAATTAAAGGGATACTGTGAAAACTGGACTAAATAAGTGCTCCTCATATCAGCCTGAGGTGGAAGTTTCTCTGGTCAACTCACTGTTTCTCTGTTTCTTTGTGGCTTAAAGCCCATCAGGAATACAATTATGGCCTAAATCTTCTGATCTCTGTTATGAGTAATAGATTTTCAGTTCCTAGAGATCAGAATAATTGAATATACTCAAATTTAGCTCAACTTTTAATACTTATTTTCATTATTGACTTCAGAGTTTCTTTTGAGTGGCACATATGGGAATGTGGGAATTTGAGAACATGGAAATGGAAACCAAGAAAATCGATGTGTGAACTAAAGGTTCAGCCTGTGAAGTGACTCAATTTCTCTGTTCTAGTCAAGCATTTACAAGAAGAGGTCTTAAAAAATTCTGAGGTTTCATCTTTACACAAATATGTATTGTGATGAAACATCCATGAGCTGTGAAGTGTCCAAATACTTATTTTTACTGACCATGTACAAAGTTAGCTACATGTGTATATCCCTGTGCTGACAGATTCTGATAACTTTTAATAAAGGTGCAAATTATTTCTTCAGCAGTATCTACTTGAATTCTATTTCATTTGATGTCTATGGGAAATGAGCTAGCAGACATGAGGCAGTTCTGCTCCCCACAAAAATGATACTATCGGAAAAGGGAATAGTTTGCAGCATGATCATGGGATCAACAGGACAGGCAAACTGTGAATGAGCGTGGAGACTGAATATTAGTTTGTCCCTAGAGATGGTCTCACTTTAAAAAGCTGATGCAGGGGGGCAATACAGAGTTTGGGGAAGGCTTTATTTTAGTTTTGTTTTATCTCTTGTCCAGTCAGTGGTTAAAAATATATGGTAGACCCTCGACCTCTGTCAAGCCAGTAATTTTCAGCAACACTACTAGACACTAAACTAGTGCTGAATGTCACCTGTAATATTTCAGTTGTCTCCTGAGAAGAATGTGTTAGGTGCTAATTGTTCTGGAAACCTGGTGATCTATTTTTCACCATGAATATTTCTTTATCATTTGTGCCCTTACTGAATTTTTGAGGCACAGTTCAATAGAAAATGAAATTGTTGCCATGTCACCTCTGTCAACTATTGAAGTTCAGCCTAGGATCTCATTTTGAAGACATTAAGAAGTACTACTACAGGCAGAGCTCCTTTGTTCAGTCGAACAAAGTATCACTCCATTCACCTGCCATCAAAATTGGAACTATGAACACACTTCTGGTAGGAGGTGCAAAAATTCTTGGTTTATGCTAACAAGTCTGAATGAAAAGTATTGGGGTTAAGAAATCCCGTGTGCAGAAATGAAGGACTCACAAGTAATTGTACAGTACCAACTCAAGGCCAAGAGTGAAGCCAGATTCTTTGATTGTGGGAATGCTTTACAGCTTCTCCCTACTATGTAGGGACATCAAAAAGCATTGCAGTTTTGCTTCATCTGCAGACTAAGATGGTTTTAAATAATCTACACATAGGTGTAACTACAATAAAAGGGCTGGTCTTAAAAATGATCCTGGCACAAGGGAGAGAACTGCTTTGCACTTTCCTATACTGTGCTGCTTAGTCCTATTTGTATTTGGCCAACAGCTTAAAAAACTGTTTGATGTGAGGATATGTAGCGACCAGCAAATAAGTGGTAGAGCAGGATATAGGGATGTACTTGTTGTCTTACTCCTCTGTGACTGTGCTTACAGTCACCACTGGAAAAAGGACACTAGCACAGATATATGCTTCATTTAAACAATTATTCACTTCCCCTCTGCAGGCATGTGTATATACTGAAAGGGTGAAAAAACGCTGAAGCTAGTGAATATATTCAGTGTTTCATTTAAATTTTTCTGTGACATTCATGCCAACTACTAATTAACAGTGATTAGTGTCAACTCTCCTCAACCTCTTTCTAAAAAGACACTGTGCATGCATCAGCTCTGCTTTTTGTTTGTAAATAGCTTGTCTGAAACAAAGCAATTTAAAATCTCCTCTTTATTTTTATGAAAAGATATGTGCTCTTAGTCACTTTATCACCCGGTCAAACATTGCTGTTTCAGAGCCTGATCCAAAGTCCATGCAAGGATTCCTGCTGGGTTAAATGTGTTTTAGATCAAGCTCTTAGCAAAGGCAGCACTTTAATAAATCGTAGCCTTGCAACCTCTTTGACAGGCTGCATACCTTTGTGGTTCTCTATGGCCTGCTAGTTTGAGGGTTTTCTTTGTCTTTTTTAAAGGATTTTATTCTAACCAAGCAACCCTGACTTATATTCTGCACAGCCCCACTGAACATAAATGGAGTTTTACAGACTGTAAGTCAGAACTGATTCTGATTCTCTGATGTTGTCTTTTTCTGATCCAAGGTTCACCGCCATGCTAGCGTGTCTCTCTCCCTGCTCCCCTCCCCCTTTCAAAATTTAATTTCTCTCTTACTTCTGTGTTTCCAGAGCTCTGGCCCCATCATTCAGCTGCTAAATCTCTGTCTCTCTCTATTGGGCTGCCCTCTTCCTCTCAACTGCCCGATCTTTTTTTTGCTCGCAGCAATTTTCTTTCCCTTCTCAAGTGCCATAATGTATTTGCTGCTATTTAATGAGATGCCCAAGATGGGTGAACTGACACTCTCATTCTGTCTCCCAGCATTCTTAAATGGATAGCATGATAAATACAAGCCAAAACTCACCATTTTCTGAAACTCCTGATAAACATGCAGTCCCAATTGTCCGAAATAAATAGGGCCATGTCCTCTGACAGTAACTTGACAAGACTCCATTGACTTCAGCAAAGCTACTTTGACTTATGGTGGCTGAAGATTTACCCCACAGTAAAAATGAAGCATGTGTTTCACATATATCACAAGAAAGTAGTTAAATACATGGCAAATTAAATTAAATATCTGATGTCAAATTACTGCAAGTTCCTGAATTCGTGTTGCTTAATATCAAATCTTAAATTTGCATTTGAAGTCAAATTAAAATTACCATTATGTAATGGAAATAGCTTTGTATTGCATCTTCAGTGACAGTCATGAGTTGAATAACCTAACAAACCACTGGATGTCTCTACTGTGCCATACAACCATACAAGCCCAGCGAAAAAATATATATATCTGTCACAAAACCCTACTTGAAAAAGAATGCAGTTTGAACATGGTGATATTTGAAATGATGGGACAGAGATTTGAGGTGGATCTCTCACTGGATATGCTACGAAATGCAGATGTTATGTGCATGATATAGTAAAATTCAATTATTTCTTTCAAATAAGGGAGTTCCTTTTTTTTTTTTTTTCCATTATTTGGAAGATACCTGCTCTTCACAGATGTCAGAAACCACAAATCTCTAGTGAAGTGAATTTTGTTTGCCTTTATTTCTCTAACTCAACCAAATGAACCCCTGTTCCTTTCCCGTCCCTCTCCATGGACCAAAGATGATAGGTATGCTTCTCTGGAAACTATAAATCGTTAATTAAATAACAAAAAGCTACATGGGAACTGAGGTGATTTAGAAAGGGAAGGATAAAATCGTAAGTTCAGGAATACCTAGGGGTGTCCAATGTATTACACAGGCTGTGCACTTATATGTGTAGGGGAAAGGAGATGAGCCCTTCAATAGATACCAACTGGATTTAGTCACCATGGCTATACATGATTTGTTCTGGCTGTCCCTTCAAGCTGTTTTTCCAGCAAGAAGAACTTCAGGGCTGTGAGGTTTCTCTGGGCTGGGCATCACATGGCTCCTGAGACAGGCTGGCATCAGCACATCCAGGCACCTGATGAGGAGGCTACAGGCATTTCCTTGTTCAGACATTTTACTGGGTATAGGAAATGTTGTGCTTGCAAATAAGGCTGGTTTTGTTTGCTCGACATCTTGTGCCACCACCCTCTCTTTTGGGGGGCTGTTTGTATTCCATATCAGGGTGCATTAGCTTCTTGAAGGATTCTGACAGTGCTTTGCGACTTGCATTGTGTAGAGGGGGTAATCTGTACATTCCCCTAGATTAAATATAAACTGTATGGCCCAAATTGTTCCTTCCATTCTTATTTTGATTTGGAGAAAAAAAATGAAGAAACAAAATCAATAATAAACATCACCACTGTACAATTTTCAGTTCATCACAAAACTACCCACTCGTCAGAGTAGTTACATGTCATTACCAGTGTGGATGCTTTTGCTTGGTTGCAGTCCTTCCACAGTCACTTCCACTTCTGAAGAGGAATCAGGATGTGGAAAATGGATGCCTGGTTTGAGAATGGAGGGTTATGACTCAGCCGAATGCTTCATTGTCATGCCAGTAATGCCAATTCACTGGCACCTCTAGTGTGACTGCTGGGTATTCATGCAGAAGACATGCCATGTGTGATGCTAGAAGGTGGCAATAGCAAATTGTTCTGTTAAACTGGCAAAGTGGGAATTTTAAGAGTGTTGTCAAATGCTCATAAATTACTCTAATCTGGCAAAAGGTAATGAATGGGGACTAGATACTCTTACCTCAGTCTTAATGACTTGAACTGTAGTTGGTACTTTTTTTTTTTTTTAAATCCATAAAAGTCTTGAAATGGAAAAAGCTAGTGTCTATAATGACAGGGGATTCAATTTTACTTCATCCCAGAACTCTGGTCTGAGCAGAGCAGCTGAGTTTTAAAAAGACTGCTCTATTCTCCTCTATCTATAATAAATTCCTGCCTAGCAAAGTTTAAATATGTAGCTTCAGGGAACAAAGGAAGCCACTAAAAGGTAGATAAATCATCAGCTTTTATTCAAAGGAACCTTTTCACCTATTCAGTAGCATGAATCTTGCAAGACAAAAACAATATTTTGAATTTTATAGTGCCTTTCATCCAAAGCACTTTGCAAAAAATGAATAAATTAGTTTCCCCTCTTGGTACAATGTTTGCAAATGTTGATATTTCAGTTTCAAGGCGGTCAAGACAAAATGAGGAACAGTCATTTCCCCAAAGTCTGACACAGGTATCCTGCACTGTCAGGAATAGTACCTGGATTATCACAAGAGAAATGTCATGTTTACTGGATTTGGGAAATGAAATAATGCAGAGGACAAATCTGTGAAGAACTCAGTATACTGGTCATAGTAAAAGATGAAAAATTACCAACGGACTGCGAGTTTTTCTGCATTGAGAGCAGAATAAGTGTAAACAGATGTTGAATTTATTGGTAAGCGTACTCCTCTGCTCATGGTTTGAGCTAGGTCAGGTTTGTTACTATGAGCATGGCAATGTCAGATCTAATCGGGGATTTAGGTCTTAGTGTCCATGTCAGCTTGAGACCCATGGAATGGGAGTAAATGTATCCTCTTACTTTGTGGAGGTCCTGCAAAAATGAATATATGGATGTTAATGGATTTCAGCTGAATCTGCAGCAATAAGCACTATACGTGGTTTGCCAGAGTATCTTACCTACTTTGCTCAGGCTCCCATCTACCTTGACTCATATTGTGCATTTCAGACACAAAGATTTACTCCTTTCTCCCACCTGTGGTGTTTCCCTAAGGTACATTTCTTAGTCCTGCATCTATGCAATTTTCTGTACATGTTCTTGATTTTATTTCCACACACATGTATATTACGTATTCCTCTAAATAACTCCTTTTATTGTCACTGGTTTTATACCTTTCAAGTGCATGACTTGTCCTATTACATCTCACCACCATGCACTGAATTGTCACTTAGCCAAGCTATCATGCAGAATTAGCTCCTGTAATCTTGCCTCATTATGCACTTGTGGACCCCTTAACTTTTTTTTTTTTTTTTTTCTTTTTGTGCTGCAATGTAAACTCCCCCAGCCTCTTTTGGGCTGTGGATTGCATGCAGCACACCAAATGTGCAGATACGAGAGTTGTACAAGGGAAGGGCCAGTCCCTGCCAGTTTCGTCATGTGACACCCAAATCCACATGCTTTGGTTATTTTTCCTGCTTTGTAACATCACAAACTCTGCGTTGACGTCTCCTATCCCTTCTCCTTCCTGCTCAATAAACTCAGAGCATTTCTATCTGCAGACTCTATCTCTCACCAGCCTAAAGAATGCTTATTTCTGTTTATCAGCATTCACCAAACCCACTGAACTATCCTTACGAAATCACTAAAGAAACCTTTCTCACCACCCTCTGGTCACTGAGTTGTTGCTTTAAACAGCTGTTTCAGACCATCTATCCAACATTTTTTTAAAATTTGCTCGTGTTGTGCCCAGATTGTAACAATTCATCCTGCTGTTCTTCCCGTGGAAATGTCTCCCATATATATGCCCATATGTTAGTAACAGAATCAGTTTTACAAAATGTTCTCTTCTGGAAAAGGTGCAAAACTGATTCATCCTTTGCATATCGTGTTTTACCTAATAAGGGATTTGAGTGTACTCTTATCTTATCAACCTAGCATTTATCTTAGCCCAAATATGCCTAGAATGAGAAGAAATATATACAGTATCTCTGAAAATTAAGCTAGTCAGCAGTTATGCAATTATAGAGTAGTGTGCATGTGCAGTACCCAAAGGTGAAAAGGACAGAAGTGATGAAGACTACTTGCTTCATCCTGAAGACCCCCTGAAAGACCACCAGAGGACACTGTGCATGATCAAAGTAGTTCCAAGGTGTTGCAATCAATGTTGCAATAAATGTTGAGTAACTATTACATATCCTAATGAATATATGAATACGTATGTGAATGGACTGTATAAATACTGTGCAACTCAAACTGACTGCTGAAGCCAGCTTTGGGTACGAACCCCTGGTTTCCCAGCGCTGAAATAAAGCACCGCATATAACTACGCCCGTGGTTATGTGCCCTGATTGCTAACACATAGACTCTTAGTCCATCAGGCTTGGCCTATCTGTCTTGGAGAAATCCCTGCTCACCTTAACAGGCCCATCAGCTGTGGTGAGATGATCTGCTTGTTGCCCTTGGATGCCTGCCGTTAATCCACAGCATGACGAAGGTCAAAGTACAGGGTGAAGCGCAGCCCGGACCTCTTCCCTCTGCACCAAGGGATGTTCTGTGCTGAAACATGGTGGTCCTCATGTCTCCTGAGTCAGCAGACCTTCCGCATGGCCCCCGTGTGCGGTGCAATTCCCCTGAACAGATCGGAGGGCAGGATGCCTGCGTTTAGGTTTGTCACAGGCACTAATGATCCTGAGAGTCTGTTTGGAGTCTGTTTGGAGTCGAATTGGACTAATAATATTGCCCCTGCCTTTAAAGGAGGAGGGGGAGAAGGAGGGAGTTGCCTGCGAGATAAGAGGCTGCAGGAAGATGGTGATTTCTACAGCTCTTCTTAAAGGTTTTTAATGGTCTTCTTCCTGGGCTCATTAAGTGAACAATGTCAGAGCTTTAAAAAGAGCTCTCCATGACTCTGGCACTGGGCTGATTATATAGGTCACAACAGATATATACAGAAAAGTGAAGGAGTACAGAAACGTGCCGTATAGCTGGACCTCAAAGGAAAGAGCTAGAACGTTTCTTTCACTCTCTACTCTGAATCCTTGCAATAATTAGCCAAAGTAAAATGAATATTAGCTTATGCTTAACTGCCTTTCCAGCATGTTACCCTGCATTGACCCAGTAGTGCTAAACCAATTATTTTTTGAACTTTATGGCTTTAAATAATCCTCTGCTCTAAAACTCCCTCTACCCCTCAGCTACTTAACCACAGGCCCGACTGCCCTAAATCCTTTTCTTATACTTTGTAGCTTTTTAAGCAAGCCCCCTCTTTAAGTAGACATAATCCCTTCTCTGTAGAAAACATGAAAGACCTTGAACAAATCAAGATTTCTCCATGGAGAATTCAGCTAATCCTGTGCTTAGCTCCTAACAAGGAAATCCATCTCGCCACCAAGCACCCCATTACTAGAACTAATGCCTGACTTGAATAACAAGCAAATTATTGTGCTTTAATTGTGGCACTGCTCTGTCACATGGAGATGTTGGAGAGGAACGTGATTTGGCTCTTCCAGGAAAGACAGGTCACGCCTTTTTATTGTTTTTCAGGTTGCTGTGATTTAAAAGCAGACTGAATTAACTATTAATATGGACTGCACATGCTTCAGATTAGATGAAACAGCTGCACTGTAGCTCTGTAGTGCACTTTGTTATAAAACAAGGGTTGTTATACTGGATTACTATTCTCCTTTACATTGTCTTTTGACTGTTGTGAAACTCATATGCTGGGCTGTGAAGGGGTATAATCCTGCCCTTGGGAGAGGGAAACATCAGCCATTTGGTCACAGAAAATTATGTTAGTGTTAAATCAGAGTAAAAGCAAACTAACCCACAACAGGGATGTGTCGTCAGCACTTTTTCCCAGAAGGGTTCCCCACAGCACGAGCTGGTTACTGCTGTGATGGTAGACAGGAGAAAAAACATTTCATGGGAAAATAACTGCACACATCAAAGATAAATAGAAGGTGCCTTTCCAGCTTTGAGGTAGTGGTGCTAGGACTGATGTAAGCTGTGCCTGGAGTACCAACACCAAATGGAAGCAGGAAGAGAACAACTGGTACAGATCCTGGGTACAAGAGGGCACACCGGCCCCACAGGCTACTGACATCAGGGGAGACATTGCAATTACTCCTTGGATCTGTGAGTGGTCAAAAAGCCACATCTAAATTGGAAATGAGCAGTACTGTGGGAAGCAGGCTGCATGCTCCTTATTGCGCTCACTAAAATGAGTCTCTTTGGGGGAGTTGCATGGCTTTTTCCCCAGCTTGCGTGGTTTTGGAGAGAAGTGTCCATTGCATCAACCAGCAGCTGCGGAGGCAGATATGGAGCCAGGAGACAGTGTGTGAGTAGTGAGCCCTGAATAGGAAATGCTCCTCCTGACTGTTGTGATCTTGTAAAGCTATACTGCCTCTGATTCAGTTTTTTAATCAGCTCTATAACATGGAAGTACTGTGTGCTCCTTCTGCTGATTCAGAGAGTTTAGTGAAGCTCCTCTGGATGCAATGTGGGACTACAGGTGATTTCCCAGCTTTTTTTGGATTAAGAAGAACAAATTCATCCAAAAGATGTCTGGAGGGACTCCTGGATTATGCAAGGGAAAGTGTTTGATGCTGTTTGCCTGAGTGGAGAGAATTAACTGTGAGAACTATAACTCATTTCAATGCCTGATAAAAGCATACGTGTATTACTAGACAAGAGTGTTTGTAACAAGAGAAGAAGAAATGCTGTCTGTTCCACTGTGATGAGAAATTAGGATGAAATACCTTTTTTATTCAGGCATGGTTTATCATCCTATGTGGAGAGCTTAGGGTACATGTTTATTCTCTTGATTTATAATGTGCTTTTCTAAGTAAATTTTTTTTCTTCTCTGAATAATACTTCACTGTGGCTGCTGCAGCAGTCACGTCTCTAGATCCTGAAAAATAACACCAAGGGATGGGTAGAATGGGGGAGACAAGCAGCAGCATTATATGGATTTAATGTGACATTAGGCAAATATTAAGCAAGATATTAATTACAGCGGTTATGGCAAATTTTCCTGCCCTGGAAGATGTCAAAAATCCTCGTATATTTAGTAACCTGAACACAAGAACCTCACTACCTACTCTCTCAACTCAGGCTGCATGTAAAGTGCAGACAAGGAGAGTTAATGGGTTGTAGTTTAAGGGGAGTTCCACTAGATGATGGTATAAATCTTCATAATGAGCAAGATTGAAGTGGGCAGCTTGAACAGGAAAAGCAAAATGCCACACAACCAGAGGCAGTGACAGCCCCTAATCTTCCCCTTGCTTCATTAGAATGAGGTTGCTGACAAGTGCACGTGCCACATGAATACTGGCAACATCCAGCAGCATTGCAGTCGGCTGTGGCACCATGCAGACAAAATGAATGGAGGGGCTGATGTACTTGATTTAAAATCAAGTAACAATTTGCTTAATTTATTTTGCGAATTAAACTGGGCTAACATCAATTCAATTTTAAATGATACTATAAATGAGAGTAATTGTGTAATTAGCAGCAAATTAGTTACAGGGCAAAAGATCCATTTACATGAATCTGAAATAAAAAATTAAGGCTGGGTCTTACGTTCCCCCAGCTGACAGATGTCATGGTGTTGTTGGGGCGCTAGTCTCAGTCTCTCTGCCCCAGGAGGAGGAAAGAAACAGCTTTTTGTGTAGCTAGGTAGCATCTTCTTTAGTCCACTAAGACTGACACTGGAGGCCTCAAATTAGAGTTTCATGGAGATGTTCTCAGGAAGGATGAATATTCCCTGATGAGATTACAATTAGAAAGGGCATTTGGGTAAGATAATGTCATCAAGAAAACATGCTGGGGAGAACAACCTTTGAAATATGTCAGCAATGGAGAAATGCTTGCCTTAGTTTCTGGAGGGAGTATAAAAGGATATGCCACTTCTGGATGCCAGTGGGGAGAATAATACTACCAAAGTTCTCCACTTTTGCCTGGAGCCTGGTTCATCCGTCCCAGAACATGACTGCACCATTCAGCATGAGGAATGTAAAACTCAGGTTTCATTTTAATTCCCATTTCATTGTACTGGCTCTGGCTGGGATGGAGTTCATTTTCTTCAGAGCAGACCATAAAGTGCTGCGCTTTGGAGTTGTGCCAAAAACAGTCTCGATATCACACCAGTGTTTTGGCTGTTGATGAATGGTCCTTGCACAGTGCCAAGGGTTTCTGTGTTTCTTACGCTGCCCTGGCCCCTCAAGTGAGAAGGCTGAGGGTGTGTAGGAGGCTGGGAGGGGACACAAGTGACCCCAGCTGGAGAAGGAGATATCCCATGTCATACGACATTATGCTCAGCAATAAAAGCTCAAGGACAGGAGAAGGAAGAAATGACTTTTGGAGTTATGGTGTTTATCTTCCCAAATCATTGTTAGGCGTGATGTGGCCCTGCTCTCCAGGGAGTGGCTGAACATCTGCCTGCCCATGGGAAGCTGTGAATGAATTCCTTGCTTTGCTTTGCTTTGCCTGCAAGTGCAGCTTTTGCTTCACTTATTAAACTTTGTCTTCATTCATCAGTCTTCTTGCCTTCCTTGTATTTTGTCCCTAGGAGAGCGGAGTAGGGGAGGACCAGTGGGGTCCTTGGCTGCTGGCCACAGTCAACCCATCACACACATGTAGTGGATTTATTATCCTGTAATCAATTAACTGCTAATTGCATGGGTGCTTGTATTTACAGTATGAATAAAACCCATAAAAACGAAACCACAAAGATGTCAAAGAGTAAGTGATGAAAAAAGAAACAGCTCAAGAATAACGTTACACAGTGTTCTGGTCTAACCAGTGTGAGGGTGTTCCTGTAGTAGCTCTGCTGTGTAAATCAGCATATTTCAAAAAGAAATGGGAAATGTGAAATTTTAAATGCTAGGACTTCAAGTACTTGATGCCATACAAATTTTACATATCTATAAGCACTTATCTGCTCAAAGGTAGAATTATATGCTCATAAGATGGTTGCTGAAAACGTCACAGTGCTAATAGATATCAGCTTTATTGTATTGAAAATTAGAACTGAGTTTATGTAGGCAACTCTCACACATGCTTTTGTCAGTGGAGCTAGGAAAAAAGAACCATAGTCAGGAAAGGTTTGACTCTGTGCCACACGCCATCTGCTTAGCCTTTTATTCCAACTCTAGGTGCTTTTGAAAATGGTGACCTTGATGATTCTTTTTACCTGCACAGCTTTATAAAACTGTCTTGTTACATCCTGCGGGGATGTAACTTCCAAGAGCTGAGAGCCAGCCAGAATCAGCTGTTATTGTACGTGGAGCTGCTTGTTGTACAGGGCTGATTGGTTATAAATTGGACATTGAGTGGCACAGGCCTCTGTAAGGCATCTGAGTAATTACGGAGCAATTTGCATCATTTCACAGCTCTGCTCAGGAAAGCCGTGAATCTGTAAGCCCAGCTTGATGTGCAGAGGTGTGTACAGAGGCTATGAAGGGGCATGAGCAAAATTAAGTGCTAAATTTTGGCTCCTTCTCTCTGGAAGCAGCAACTCAAAGCCTGTAAGATGTCATGGCCCTCCCTTGCTTTGTGCATACAAAAGCAGTCATCTGTGATTTCCAGAGGGAACTGGGCTGAACCACAGCAGTTGCTGTACTAATACTGTGCTGGACCTTGGCTACCAGGCAGGAGCAACCTGGTTGCTTGTGCAGCAAGCATGTACTTGTGAGAACCATGTGAAGAAGTCATAGCTTGGCCTCTTCCTCTCCTTTCCCCTGCAGAGCAAATGATGACCCTTCTCTGCTGCCGTAATTCAGCTTTGAAAGGGTCACTATGACCATGGAGCCCTGGGCAACCACTTCGGCTGTTTCCCTTGAAAATCAGCTGTCTCACAACTGCTTTGTTCTTATTAATACAAAACTGCGTTCCTTTTATGCACTGACCTGCAGATTGCTTCTTACTTTGATTTGTTGAAATTAGCAGTCACAGACTCTGTGCTTTATGTGATTAAGCCCCAAACCAGCAAGCGAAGTGGTAGCTGCCCTGCGTCTAGTGTCAGAACCATGTGCTGCCAGACCCCTGCCAGACCAAGCCACGTCACAAGGCAGAGGAGGGCACATGTTGGCATTTCAGTCCAAGTCAGAGCACGTGGAATGAAATGCTTGCTGGCTGTAGGAATGTGGGCAGCGGTGGGTCTGTTGTAAAGCTGCACATGCAATATTAACCCATCAGAAAACTTTGGACAAATGTGAAACCGTGGTGTGTGTTCATACTGGTGGGCTACTTTGCACCATGTGGCTGTGACACTTGTGATGCTGTACTATCAGACTTCCTCTATCATCAAACCCTGACTTGCGCAGAGAGAGGATCATTAGTTTGACCTCAGTGGCATAAAAACAAGAACTAAAAGCTTTTTACATGTCTTTTCCCAAATAACGGATCTTTATTTCCCCATCCCCCAGCAACAATAATCCTTCTGATATTTCCACAGAGGATGTGCTGTGGTAATTTCTGTGGTTTTCCCTTCCTCCATTTACTGTCCAATTGCAAAATCAGTGCCAGGAGTTCACTGTGTATGGGATTTTAATGCTTAGTAGTTTATAGATTTTTACAAGCACAGGCAGCAATCTAAAACAGAGAAGAAATCTCCCAACTTGACATCCGAAATATTCCCAGACTTCAAAGAAGATTCAGCTGGCCAAGCAGCCTCATTTCAATAACTCAGAAGGAAGGTGTTAGGAAACCTGGGAGTGGATGAGTTCCCACCAGGGACAGAGCAATGGAGAGCATGAAAGAAAATAAATCCCTCCTGATGGAACTGGGGTTGAAGTGTCAAGGACCTGGAGTACTGAAGGAGCCAGTGTGAACTTTAGACTGAAATGTATACAGGATGTATTCGGCCTCAGCCAACTCTGAAATAATAAAGCAACACTCAGGGTTGGGACATAAGACAGAATAACCTTTGAAGATATTAAGGATGTTGCTGATGTAGTTTTGTTGTTGTTGTTGTTTTACCTTTTTTTTTTTTTTTTGAGAGTGGGAGTAGAGTCATTTATCAGTTGCAAATCATGCAAGAGAAGAAGTTTCATTGTCTCTCCTTCATGAGGAGCCAGCACCTGCCTTCTGGACAGAAACAAAGTGTGAATGCCTGGTCCCATAAGGAATCCAATAATTCATCACTAGCCAGGAGTGGGCTGGGTTTGACAGAAATGCTGGTGGCAGTACAACATCCCTCATCCTCCTGGGGGTGGCTGCCTTCCAGAGCACACACAGGAGGGGCAAAGTGCAATGCAGAGTAGTGGCAAATGACAGCTTTTACTCATGGTTGCAGGGCAGTGGAGGTGTGTTTCTGTATAGCAGAGAGGGGTGTAGCCAAATGCACTCTTTCAAACTCTTCTGCATTACACCTGCACACTATGCAGTAGGACAGCAATACTGCTTACTCTTTCCTGACACAGATACTCTCTCAGTTACTCTGTGGAGCCTCTTAAGTGAACTGTTTTCAGTCCATGCTATACAACAGGTTAACTGTACACCATTAGACATTTTCCCTGGGGAGGAACTCCACAGAAAACCTTATTGCAGGACTCTACCGTAAAAATGAGTAATTGTCTGAAATGAGTGATTGCAGAAGGCTCCTGGTGGTGGCCCTGGTAGTGGTCATGGTAAGGGAGAAAAAGCTGGTTAAACCATCTTCCAGGGGTGTGAAAAACTCAAGTCTGTTAGGGAAAATGGAAGTAAGCAGGGACACCCACGGCTTCATTGTTTTATAGTGCAACAGAACTGGCAGTGACTCGTGAAAGCCTGAGAGCAGTAGATTATCTCACTGTTGCAATTTACTCTCAGGCTTGGGTTTTCTGTACATGTGCCTTTCCCTGGTGCGAGTACAGTTAATCCCTGTATACCATCCTGATTAGAGCTACAACTGCCTTTCCACCTACCCGCTCAGTAGCTCAAGGTCATCTAGAAATCAGGGGTTCTAGATTTATAAGGATCTTTGGTAAAGCAGCACATTGTTGCGGTAGCGGGTTAAGACATTGAATCTCAGGAGGGATTGAGTCCTTTGAAATGACATGTAGCTTCTAGATCTGCTTGAATTTCTCTCCGGTAACAACTGGGGGATTTATCTACAGTATATTTTATAGCATTTTGTACAGCTACAGATTGCTTTACTTCTTTGTATAAATAACAAAGGTGTCTTGTAAATTTCTTTCTTCTTCTTTTAAGCTGCAAGAACTACAGGAGATTCAAAATTTCTAGGGTAGACATACTTGCTATAAATGTGTATTGTAGATCGGGAATAATAAGGACTAACATTTTATAGAACTCTCATTAAAAGTCACCTTCAGAAAACACTGATGTACCTCGCTTATAATCAAATGACATCTTACAACCACCTAACCATTTTTAATATCCCCTAGACTCTATTGTATTATGCCAAGGCTCAGACACTGTCTAGCTAGTCAAGAAAAAGAGTATACCATCATATTTAAAAGCAGTTATTGGGACAGGTTTTACAGGCAGTGGGCTAAGACAATTCAGAAACAATTGCTTATGTGATAGTTTGAGGATTTGTCCCTGTCAAACAGTTAATATTGCTTTAATACATGAAGTAGGCTGTATAAGACAGCAATAATGAAAAATGTCAGGAAAGACAATATCAATTGTTATTCAACATCCACATCAAAGATTACTTTTTTGTCAGTAGCTTTCAGAAAATGTATTTTCCATCAGATCTGATTGCGTTCCTCTTTGAAGTGCTCCATCCTCCCGGTAGATTTAATGTGACATCTAGGCACTTTTTAGTCCCTGGGCCTCTGAGGCGATTCAAAGAGGCACAACAAGCCATCACAGGTTTATCCTCAAAGGCCGACACTGTCTGTCTGATTTATTGTAACTTTAAGAATCATCTCCAGCAAAGCATGAGCCTTTCTACCCATCCGCAGCCTCAGACTTTTATCAATTCATTTGTATGCAGCCTGTACATTCTGAAACTGAGAGCCCTATAGCCACTCATGGAAAATGCATTACCTGCTACTAATCCTTTTTATCTTTAAAGTCTGTATTTTTTATGTATAAGTCATTTTGGGTTATCATAAAATATACATAATTCTCGCCCCAAAAAAGACAAAATGAAAAGAGAATATATAATAAGTTATGAGCTTGCCGTGTCCTTATCACTGAGGATTCCAAATAAACACCTCTCTCTATGTAAATACTGAGGGATATAAAACTGTGATTACTTTCAATAGGGAATAGGAATGCTTCCATTTTTGTTCCTCGTTTCAAAGCGAAACAGTGAGATGAATCATTTTAAACGTGTTTGGGAGCACTTTTATTTTCTACTTCATTGCTTCGGGGCCCTGACACTTGTAGGGGTTGACTGTCAAACTTCTCCTGTCATATACTACAGACATCCAGAAGCACCTTACGGTTTCAACATTTTGCTTCAAATTCATGGTCAACCATAAGTTAATGACTGTTTTTTTGTTGTTATTGTTGGTTAATGCACGATGTATTCAAAACACCTGCTGTATCTCATGACATACTGTGAAAAATGGTGATATGGCTGGGAGGATGATACAGTTATGGGAGCATGGCTTTCTCTGCAAGCTTAGAGTCAGCTCACTGCAAGTTGTCTTCATTATTTTCTTAAAACACACTGGTCTGTGAATAGTCCTGCCAATAACTTCACTAGATAAAGGAACCATTCAAACTTTTATCATTTTGGATGCAATATTAATCATGAATGAAACTTTTAAAAAATTAAACCTTACTTTCATCTGTTCATGTCAACCCTGTGTCTCAAATGCATACTGCTTATCATAGGCCAAGATTATGAGAAGTAATAGTATATGGTAGGCACATCAATCCATATTTAGACACTTCTGTGTATGTATGTATCTGTACACACATGGACACGTACATGTATATATATACACACAAAAGTCTTTGCGTGTATGCAAGTATGTCTGTGTATAAAGTTTATTTCATCATGTGTAGTTAAAAGCATTTGTTGGAAGAGGTTTTAACGTCAGTGGGCTAAGAGCTTAATTAACGGTAGTGAATATTCGCATATTCTCACAGCTGATGTGGCCCCAAACTATAAAAATGCTTAAATGGGCAACTTTAATTGGCATCATCGGGATTTAGGGACCTAGCAGGAACTAGAAATCTGTACATTTTTGCAGGTGGGTTCCTATATGTCCCTAGGAGCTTACTGTCTCTGTGTGTTTGGCCTGTTGTCTAAACTCATTCTTTATCTCTGAGGCAAAATTGATGTTTAACATTATACACATACTAACAGATATTACATTATCTAATTAAATTAGCTAAGTTACACCAAGATAAAATATAACGGAGAATTGAACTATGTCTATTTGTTAGATGATATGCAAGAAACAAACACACAGGGAATGTAAATTCAGATCCCTTTTTCACACTTGGTGATCATACTTGTAGAAATTTTAATGAATATTTTCCCAATCTAACAGGCAACATACTAAATTATTAAAGCAGTGAATAAGGACAGTTGTACAATACTGATAGAACACTGCTGCTAAATGACTGTGTATATAACCAGAAATGACTTTTAGTGACAAACTACCTGTTTTTCTTATAAAGTTACATGGCTAATGGCCATAAGACTCAAGGCATATGATGAAAAGTAAGTAATACTATGTAAAGCGCTAGTGCAAGAGACTTAATGATGTATATATTTGCGTGTTTTTATTGGTTCCAGTGACTTCGTGGGACTAGCCATAGCCTACAGGACAAAGCTGGTCCATTTACATGTCCAGGATTGAATTTTTCTGGAAAGACATTGGACTTGTGGGATTTAATTCAGCAAAAGATAGACAACCTTTCTGGAACTCACTGATTTACTGGCAAGCGTATAATAGGAAATGCTGGGTCAAGTCCTTCATTTTTTTCTTGAGAAGTGTCTGAAGAACAGCACTGCCCTTTAAACAATTATTCTTTGCCAGACATTCCCTCCATCAGGACTTGATTTTTAAACTTATATCACAATGTGGTATCTAGTAAGAAAGGATTATCTTTGAGCGTTCCTTTTTTTGTCTTTAAAGCATGCTGCAGAATAGAAATTTATGACTGGGAAAAGGATATTGCTGCTTTTTTCCAGAAGACATGCTTCTTTTTAAACATGATAAATACTACGTACTGTCACAGCCCATTTATTTCTCTGAGTCTGGTTTGTTCTCTGAGTTTCATTTTGCTCTTTGATAAATGAATCACCAATTTTTTCCTGCCCAGTCTGAGAAGTGCAACTTTTGTGCAAATTAACCATATCCTCTTGTTACCAAAATGATGAATTATAAATAGTTATTCGACTAAAATAAGCATATTTATCACTGAAATCTGGGCTTACAGATTGTATCATCTCTTAATGGGATAATTTGTTGGCCTATTTTTTCTTATCTGTAGTACAGTTTTAATAATGTCCTTGCCTCTGGATTGTGTCCAGAGCCTTAAGGTGTATAGTGGCACCAAGCAAAGAAATCTACTTTGCTATGCAGTTCTACTGTGGGGGAACACAAATGGTGATGATTTACTATAGCAGGTGTTCTAGGACATGCAAAAGTAGGAGATATCCCTGTTACTCACTAGCCCCAAGTGCTTTCTTTGCCATAGAAAGATAATTAAAATTCTGGTCTGCCTACCACTGAGGTAAATGGAAAAACTATTATCTTCACTTGAAAATGGATAAAACCATAAGAGGGCAAATATGTGTTAAGCTATTGAGAGCATAACTAACCAAAAGCTACTTCTGTTTTTCAAACAACTCCCAGATACAGAAACACCAGTGTGTTTGTGCTCATGACACTGAAGGAGCTTCTAGAAGCACAGTAGGTGGGAGCAGCAGCTTGATAACTGCAAATTAGCACAGCCAAAGCCAAACTCTGTTCCCTGTGCAAGTTAATTCTGGCGAAGTAACTTATCATAGCAAGTTTCCTCCACTGCCTTGTTAATGAACCTTGGCATTCCCTTAGAGGGATCTGCTACGAAGGTGAGAGAATAGTTCAGATTTTATATCTTGCTTTGGCTCAGATTTTATGTCTTGTCATCTATGCTTTGGATTTTCTCCATTCACATTACTGCAAACAGATCTGAATTATTGTTAGCAATAAGAATAAATTAATTTCATAAAGGTATAATTTGTTTAGGAAGTGCTATCACCAATCTTGTAACAAGACAGACCTGTTTTTTCTTATACCAAGCACTGGCTACCCATTTGTCTGAAAGAGGACACAGACAAATGGGCAAAATAATAATCTTAGGATTGTGAATTAGGTTGGGATGGTGGAAACTCTAAAACCTTGGGTTCTGGTTAGGGGAGGATTTCCTAGGTATATGCCCACTGATAGGTAATTTAGGAAGTGTGCACAGGCTGGGATGGCTGTGCAACTTCATGGCCGCTTAATTACCCTGAGGTTGATCTGGCTTTTGGGCAGGGTCAGCAGGGCACAAATATGCCTCAGAAACAAAAAAAATCCCTGGCACATTTGGTACGAAATTTCTGTGCTAACTATGGAAAAGCAAGATGCAGGAAGTCATTCATCAGACCTAGCAGGGAGAAAGTGGTTTTGTTCCCAAATGTCCCTTCTCTGTCAGTTCTTCTGCTAAGACTGTCTTCAAGGATGTCAGCATCCACTGTAGATTTTGTGTAACATGAGCACTGTACATCCCTTCTCCCCACCCTCCGAACTGCAATGACTTCAGAAAATGTAATTTCTTGTAATAAAAAAAATAATTATTAGCTGTCCTGGAACACAATAAGTGATTGAGTTATTAAGGTGACAAAAGTGGGTGATTGTGGGTTTTTTTTTTGTTTTTTTTTTTGTTTTTTTTTTTTTGTTTTGTTTTGTTTTTGTTTGTTTGTTTCTGTTTTTTGTTTTGGTTTTGGTTTTGTTTTGGTTTGGTTTTTTGGTGTGTTTGTGTTTTATTCTTGATGTTTTGTCACAAAATCAGCAGATGCCAAGATAAAATTAAAAACGACCAAAAAGAAAAGACCATAACATGTTTAGAGATTTTTGTGCATGTTCTTCTAGCCTCCTATATTGTTTAGTTTATGTGATAAGTATTTCTGTAAACTATACCAAAGAAGTGAATCAAAAGAAAAATATGCCAGCAGGTGTCAGGGTTATTATTTAAGAGAGTATGATGTTTTAATGGGATTTTTTGACATTTTCAGGATCTAACATACACCCTTTGTGTGATGAGAACTTATCTTCCATGATCTACATTCACTTCTTATCAATGCTGCCTAGTTACTAAATTCCCACTAAGCAGAGACTGCAACATTTTGCACAATTTGGAGTCTTATCTGCAAGGCAGATTGCAGCAAGATTCACAGTACCATCAAGAACCATCTGCAAGTAGCTTCTGCTTGCAGTAGTGAACCCATATCACTTGCAAATTCTGTATGCAAGATTTGGGAGCCAACAAAGCCTGTTCCAGCTTAGGAAAGTAAATGCCCTTTCTGAAGAAGGCCACATTTGGTCAGACCTAGGGAAAGAAAAACACTAAAAAGATGGAAAAACTTGGTATAGCAAGAAAGATAAAACAATTTCGCAGCCCTGTATAACACAATCAGCTTTAAGGTGTTGATTCAAAGGAAACTTCCTGTTAACATGAGGAAGAACTGAGCTTAGATCTATCCAAATGTTTTTGCCAGTACAAACTCACATATTTCCAAGTTGCCCAAGTCTAGAGTGACACAGGCAAAGAGACTCAGACTGCCTGTGCTGGCAGGACTATTTGTGGAAAACTGAGTTCAGTTCTTAGATTCCAAAGAGATCAGAATGTAAAAATACAAAAAAAAAAAAAAAGGAAACTTTCGAAAACCTAATATAAAAAATGACAGTCTCAGTGATTACTTAGATTACTGTATAAGTGATGTAATAAAAAGGTATGTTTGTTGTTGGAACTTGTTAAAATCTTCTCCAAACATGCTGGAATAATTGACAGCAGTTTGTACACTTGGATCTGCACTGTACTTCTGGATGAGGCTGTGAGTGAGGGACAACGAAAAATCTCAAGAGAATTAAGTAGGCTAGAAAGCCCTGTGGCTTGCATGGTCCTTTGTGGGCAGCTGTGGGAGTTGTCCTTCCAGAGGTGCAGAACTGCCCTTTGACATTCGGCCAGGGTTGGTCAAATGCATGGGACTTTCAGGCCAAACCCTTTTCTCAGAGGTTGGTACCTAATAGCTGCAGCATTCTGTATGCCATGTGGGGTTTATATACCCTTAGTGAGAAGAAACCTTCAGGGAGCTGATAAAGGTGTGCTTCTAGTGATTTTATATTGCTGGAAAGGTGCAGCTCTGAACCTGACTCTAACATATGCTGCATGACAGTGACAGCACCAGGACTGCTAAATTCAGCTGTTGATTTTCATTTCATGTGTGTGGCAGGCAGCTAATAATGTATTCTTACACAAACAGAAGCTTGCACAAAACCATTTGGTATTTGGATGGAGAAGGTCTGTTGAATATTAAGTTAGGCAAGAGGCAGTGCGAGAGGAGAGAGCTGGGCTGTCAAAGCCCAAGGATTCTTCAGAAGAGCGGACAAGGATGGGGCTGTTGGCTTGAGAGAAATATTTGGTTAGAAGAACCATGGGAATGTGAGAAAAGAAGCTACATTGCTTAACATCTCCTGAACCAGAGAAGAAGGACTTTTTTACGTGTAAATGCGCTGCCTTTTATCAAATTACCAACCACTCCTCTTAAGATAAAATCAAGACTACAAGGCTTTGATTTTGGCTTGCTCCTTCAGCAAAAGAGGTTGAAAATAGTAGCCAAACAGTGACAGAGTAACTGTCTATGATTCTGGTCAACAACAGAAACACCCAGCTAAGAAAAAAAGAATGATTGCATGGAAGCAGCATGAGAAATACACCACAGGCTGACTTGGCAGTCCTGGGCTTGGTTTGTATGTACTGTGAGTGGAAAACTCTTGTAGATGAGAAGAAATGCTATAGTTAGCCTGTGTATTTAATACTCAATGGCCTTTGCAGAATTGCTGTGAAATGCCTGACCTGACCTGGAAGCTGATGATTTCCTGCATGTTCTCCCTACTCTGTTTTTCCTATTTACACTTTTGTCTAATGGTTTTTTTAGAGAAAACAATTTTGAACTAGAGAAAAGAATTCCCCCCTTGGAGACACTCAGAAGGTGACAGCTTAGGTAAACATAGTGTCTTTTATTCTTCAAAATGAAAACTGCTAGTGAATTCCTTTTTCCCAAGATGAATTGTGGATTTCTTACTTGAGCATCTTGGTTTTATGAACTAGGATTGAATACTTTGAATTTCTTCTTACATTTTTAGCATCAGCTGGTTATATTTTACCAAACATGCTTTAAAGATACTGGCTTCTGACATGTGAAGCTTTAATAAAGTGCTATTTTTAAAAAATATCGCAAGTCAGATTTATCATAGGATGTTGTAATAAAGACAAACATTCAACCAATAATGAAAAGCTAAGTAAATGGGAATGTTTAAGCTGTATTGTATGCGGGGTAGTACATTAAGGCAGATCTAAGAGACACTTTAATGGATTTAACATTAACAATCAGACCTGGACTTGGTATAAATCAAATACCACTGCATTTCAGCATAATGTACACCCACTCATTCATTAGCACTGTTCAATGCAGATTATAAATATTAGTGAGGAAACCTCCAGCTCTTGAAGAATCTTTCCACAGACCCAGCAATAATTGAACAATAATGATGACAGTCTTACTTTTATGAATCACTACAACTTATTGATTTGTACTTGGAACTCGAGAGAGCTTTCTCAGCCAGTATGCAACAGGAAATTGTTAGAAGTGGCTAAAAAAGTAAAGGGGAGAGAGAGACAAAAACAGAAGAAGAGGGGAGGAGCAGAGAGGAAAAGAGAGGAGAGGTGAAGAGAAGAAGAGAAGAAAAAGTGATGAAAGTAACGTTTGATATCAGATGTTTGCAGACATAATTAAGATGTAGTGAGAGGGTGCCCTAACTTACCAATAAGTTGATACAAGCTAAAATAATTACCCCACCTCACATATAGGTTTGTGCATATGCATGCCTTTGAGAAGACAAGAAGTTATGATATATCTGTATTTTCCTTTCAAAAAAAAAAAAAAAGAGGAAACACATCTAAATATTTTATGAATTGCAGAGCAGAAGAGTATAAACACAGGAGGAAGGTTGACTTTGCTGTTGTCTGTGATATGCAGCTTTGAAATAACATAAACAATGTAAGGTTTTGGAAATATGTGATCTATTACTATGGAAAAGAGCAGAACTCCCATATCTTGTTTTTGTAAAAGATGTACTGGCATCTGTTAGGAAGCTTTTTCCTATCTTGTATCTCAAAGTGGTAGGAAATTGAATACCCTGTACAGGTATGAAGGTAATACTGGCATATATCTCTGATTTGAAGTAGGAGCGGTATGTGTATGTGTGTGATTTTGTCTTTCTTATTTTTTGAAGACAGAAAAGCTCTGATTTCACAAGCAGAAAAGACAAACTGGAATTGTTTAACCATTTATTTTCACTATAGTAAGATTGTACTTATTGAGTCTCAGAAGGCTAGGATGCTGCTGAATGTTAAGTTCACTTGGACACTGTGGTCTTTTTCTATAACTGTTTATTTAAAAAGTAAATTTACATAGTTCTTGCTAGGAATTCTTTATGCTAGCATTTAATGGAGTAACAATAACTTTCTTTCGCAAGACTCTACCTCCCTTAAATGACCTAAAATTTGCATAGCTTATCTCAGACTAATTTACTGAAATGAGTTTCATCAAGACCAGATTCTGAACGAGATTCAGCTGTGTGAGTTTGGACATTCAGAATTTCACCATAAAGCTCCAGGCTGATAGAAGTCCAGAGAATTTCATTGATAGGCATAGTTAAATTACAGCAATTTTTTGGATTCAGATGTCCTGCTGGAAACCCTGAAGTATTTAATCTTGTAACATAATCCAAGGAATCATAGATGTTTAGGAGTCTTTAGCTATGAGTAAAAATGTAAAAAAGTATTATTTTTTTAATGTTTTCTAATTGTTTTATAGTATATGAGCATAAACCCACATGTTTTAAAGTGCAATTACAAAATGAACTTGAATGTGAATTACAGCCATATTGATTAGGTTAATGCAGATTGCAACACAGTTGTTATATATTACCATACAAATTTTTCATGCTGTAAATATGCTGAAAAAGAATGATGGTCAAGATACCGCAGCTGCGGGCACTCTGTCAGTGGTTTTCAGGCTAACCCTCTGTGAGGTAACACGGAGAATTAACCCCAGGTGAACTTTCCCTCCACCAAATGAAATCAAACACCTGGTGAAACCAGAGCAGCAGAACTCCTGTGAAGTTCTTTTAGTGGGCCACCTGGGAAACAATCTGTCAGGTTAGAAGATCTGAAGGACTAAAAAGTTAATAGGGTGAAGTAACCTGGAAGATGGCAACAGCTAAGCAGGTACAGCAACTACTGGTCTCATTTGCCCTCTTTTAGTAGATCTAGGATTTTGCTGGCCAAATCTTAGGCAATGGCCTGTAACAGCAAGTAAAGGAACTTTGTTCTGTATCAAGTGTCCTTCTATCCTTTCTGAAACTGTCATGAATCATGGAGAGATTATCATGCTGAGCACCTGAGGCACAGCAGTGCATCCTTAGTGTGCAGTAGCTGTTAGTGTAGAGATGCCCCCACTTGAACTGGTTGAGAGTAATACCTCAAATCTCATTTAAAGCATCTGCATTGTATTGTTTAGAATCCTAACAGTTTAATTTTAGTTAAATACAATTACCTGGATAAGGTGAATCTGACAGCAACAAAGAAAACAATTTTAGGTCAAATTTGTTTGCAAAGTGAGCATGATCGGATGTGGAAGCTGTCTTACAAAATATGTTCACAGGAACAATGCAAAGCCTGTGGACTTTGTGGACATAGGACTAGAATAGCAGCACTTTTGATAAGTTTCTCCTGAAGGATGTGTGGGATGCCTTCCCTTATGCTATAAATTGTGATTAACCAGATAATTAACTGTGGCAATTTTGCCTCATTTCATGTGAGCTGTTCCATGGCATGAATAGAAAGATGAAATGTGGGAAAATTTGCCCAGCCTTTCCTTTTTCTATGTCCAGTACCAAGAACTTAATTTGTCTTATTAATGACTTTTCTCAGCAACAAATCCACCATACAAAGATATTTGAATAGAAATAGAAGTATTAAGAAAAAAGGGTCCAGTTAAACAGTCTGCAAGAAATATTTTTAATGTGAGCAAGACATATGTGTTCACAGTTCTACTACGTAAAGAGGGGCATTAAAAGAGATGCAAAATCAGCCATTTGAACCATAATGATTGTCTTTTGATTTCTTCTGGGTGATTTCTATAGTTATCGGGAATCTCGATGGAAAAGGAACTGTACATGTGTGTGATGGGTTGACTGTGGCCAGCAGCCAAGGACCGCACTGCTCCTCCCCCACTGCCCTCTCCTGGGGACAAAATACAAGGAAGGCAAGAAGACTGATGAATGAAGACATAGTTTAATAAGTGAAGCAAAAGCTGCACTTGCAGGTGAAGTAAAGCAAAGCAAGGAATTCATTCACAGCTTCCCATGGGCAGGCAGATGTCCAGCCACTCTCTGGAGAACAGGGCCACAACACACCTGACAATGATTTGGGAAGACAAACACTGTAACTCTAAAAGTCATTTCTTCCTTCTCCTGTCCTTGAGCTTTTATTGCTGAGTATGATGTCATATGACATGGGATATCTCCTTCTCCAGCTGGGGTCAGCTGTCACAGGGTCAGCTGTGTCCCCTCCCAGCCTCCTACACACCCTCAGCCTTCTCTATTGGGGGGCAGGGCAATGTAGGAAACACAGAAACCCTTGGCACTGTGCAACGACCATTCACCAACAGCCAAAACACTGGTGTGATATCGGGACTGTTTTTGACTCAACTCCAAAGCGCAGCACTTTATGGTCTGCTCTGAAGAAAATGAACTCCATCCCAGCCAGAGCCAGTACAATGAAATGGGAATTAAAATGAAACCTGAGTTTTACATTCCTCATGCTGAATGGTGCAGTTTGTTAGGGAACAGACTGCCTTAGCTTATTGAATTATTTGGTATACTGGTTTTTATAGAACTTGTTTAGAAACTGCCTATATAGAATTTGCTTAGCATAACTAAGTTTGCTTTGCATAACTTCTGCAAGCCATGAGCTTTTGCACTTTCTGCTTCATTAAATAAAAATACTTCAGAAGGGGACCTGGCATCTAATAGGAGATAAAATAGAAGAATGTTTTGATTATTCCCAAGAACATATTTTTCTCCAGCTGCTGATGCAAAATAGCACCTGAAGGTCAGGACTTTGATTGATGGCCCGGCTGACAAAAATGAAGAGATCCAATGAAGAACAGGGTAACCTCGGAGTCTAATTTTTCAGTTGTCCCAGAGTGATACGCAGAGGCTGGGAGTCTTGCACTGTAAATGTATAATTGCCTAAGGTTATCTTTAGTCAAGGTCCCCTTTCAGGAGGCACCCAGCTCAAGCTGCTCTATGCTGTAGCTGGCCAATAAATTATTTATTTTGGAAGACTTCTTGGAATCCATGCCCAAGTCTCTGCATCAGGAGACCTAGGGAGAAGAAACTTCCTTAACAAAGTTCTAGGAGAGATGTGCCAGCCCCCAAGTGAAAATGGAGAACCTTAGTAGTATAATACTTCTTACTGGCATCCAGCAGTGGCATATTATCTTTTAAGAATGCTTTTTAAGTGCCTGGTTCCTTTTGCAATGTATTAGTGTTGCATCTTCTTTGGAGTTAGAAATAAGAAGCTGGTATTTTCAAATGAACTGAACTGTCATTTTCAGCCACTCACAACCCTCTGCTGTGAGTGTCTGAAGTTGCAAAGATCAAAGAGCAAGAGGTTTGTCTGCAAACTATGGTGGACAGGAGATAGTCACTGATCAAGGAGCCCTATCATACTATCAGCATTATGCATTAGGGCTGCACAATAATTAAATCTTTCATTGATTTCAGGCAGTTAAAAATAATGATAACCAGAAAATTGATCACTGCTAAATGATGCTGTTTCCTTGGAGGGTAAAAATCAAAAGTTATTTCTGAATCTGAAGGGTCGTGGAGGTGAAAATGGCATATGACTTGGAGAGCAAACTGGCCTGTACAAAACACGGTAGGTTAAAGCTCTCCTTCTGACCAGGCACACTCTACCATCTCAGTGCTAAATAAGAATCAGGAGTATCCTGATTATTTCAAGTTGATACACTGACAGAAATGGATACACTGTTGGTTTTAGTCACATTCTATTCTCAGCTGGATATGCATGCATTCCAGGGCTTTAAAGGGTTTTAGTTACATGATCATAAGGACTAGACATAATCTCATTTGTTTTTTCCCTACTCTAGAAGAAGGCTGAAATTCATCAAAATTGATGGTGTCAATGGAAAATTTTTCTGTTGGATGCATATGAATGAGAAATGACTCAAAACTGTGAACGATAATTCGTTAAGGCTACAGCACAAAACATCTAGTAAAACAAGTGAAAAAAACCAACGCTGTCAGGTTCGTCCACTTCTGGAGCTCCCAACTCACCGCACATCTGACTTTTCTCTGAAAATCAAGGGCTTCCTGTGAATGAATAGAATTAATAGATGTAAGATGGTAGTTTAATTCTCATTTTCTGTTCTTTCATTGTAAGCTAGGGCTAACCATTAGCATGAGGTCACAGCTGGCTATGTGATGGGGGATTGCTCTCTTGAGCTCTTCCATGGAAGACCACACACATAGGCCTCCATCAGAAAAAAAGACTTTAAGTCTTTGGGATGTTTGGCTCTGGATTTTGGTTTGTATCTATTGCTATTAGAAGTTCCAGCACTACTTTAGTATTACTCTGAATATATTTTACTCCAGGTGATTTTGTGGAAAAGGACACTAACATTCGCTTGCTTGCTTACATTTTAAGCTTGTAGAAAACCACGAACTGGCAAAGGAGCCTTCCACTTATTTAGCTACAATACAAGATTTCTGCTGCCAAATATGTTTTTTAAAGTAATCAGAAAGAGACTTGTTTTTTGTTCAATGACATACTGGTATTTCATGGAAGATAAAGCTTTGAAGGCTCTTTTATTTCTGAGGTTTGCAGAAAAGGGTATGGCACAGGCAAAAGCAAAATAAACCTGTGCTATCCCACTGGTGTTGTTTCTAGGGTGGGATTCATGGTCAGGAACCTGTTGATAATTATTTACGGAAATGCTAGAAATGTGTGCCAATTAGAGCCAATTTTCTTATGCTTTTTTTTTTTTTTTTTTTTTTTTTTTTTTTTTTTTTTTGTAAGAACACTGATTGTCTCCTACAGGAGCTATGAAGAAAAAAACCAACACTTAGTCACTGATGGCCTGGGACTAAAGATATAGAGATCCTCTCTTAGAATCATTTGTCTCTGAGTGATACACTTTCCCTGATACTTACAGATTAATTGCATTAAAGGCTGCTTCTTAAACACATGTTCATTAGTTTCTGTCTAAATTAATTTTTATTAATTATGTGATATAGAGATAAAATAACATTTAATTTACTCTGGATGGTGCTAAAACCCTTTCCATGGATAAGTTTTGTTGCAGAATTCATAAAACATATACTTTTTTTTTTTTTTTTTAATAACAGGCTGTCTCTCTTAAGCCTATCCTCCTTTTTCCCTAGTGAGTGTGCCAGAGGAGTGTGTTCCAGCTATTTTGTAGTATGCTAGTATAGCAGTTGTAACTTCCGTTTAAATAGGTTTTTAACCTGTGGAAGAGCTTATTTGTGTCATGGCAGGAATGTGAAGCAGCCAGGCCATATCTGGGCTAAATATGCCTTCCAAAGTGTACATTATTTCCTGTAAGTGCTTTCAATATATCCCAACCAAACATGCTTGGTAAGCTGAATGTCTTCATTTGAGTAGGAAAAAAATGTGTATCTCTGTCATGTAGTACTTTAGTGGCAAATAACACAGGGAGTAAACTAATTTCTGTGGTATTTTAGGGTAGGCAGCGAGTAGAGTTGTAATTTTCTAACATTCAACTCAAAAGGCGACAACAAATGGTGTTTGTTTTTAGCTACACCACTCCTTCCCCCTTGGAGCAGATCTAGGATCCAAGGCAGGTAGTAGGAGCTCTCTTTGAAAGTATTGCCTGTGGACTTAATGTTTAGGATGAAGGCTCATGAATGAAGGTAAAGAAAGAAAAAAATAATATTAAGTAGTTTTTCTGCTAGGTTTGACTGACTGTGCCAGGTGTGCCATGAGATGAGTTGCCTGCTGCAGCAGGTACTGACTGCTAAATTCAACAGGGTGTTTTCACTTGCCTTGCTCATTCGCTCCATTTCTGGGTTCCAGAGCTGGGAAGACATGCTTTTTCCACACTTCCTTCCTTCCTTCCTTCCTTCCTTCCTTCCTTCCTTCCTTCCTTCCTTCCTTCCTTCCTTCCTTCCTTCCTTCCTTCCTTCCTTCCTTCCTTCCTTCCTTCCTTCCTTCCTTCCTTCCTTCCTTCCTTCCTTCCTTCCTTCCTTCCTTCCTTCCTTCCTTCCTTCCTTCCTTCCTTCCTTCCTTCCTTCCTTCCTTCCTTCCTTCCTTCCTTCCTTCCTTCCTTCCTTCCTTCCTTCCTTCCCTCCCTCCCTCCCTCCCTCCCTCCCTCCCTCCCTCCCTTCCTCCCTTCCTCCCTTCCTCCCTTCCTCCCTTCCTCCCTTCCTCCCTTCCCCTTCCCTTTCCCCTTCCCTTTCCCTTTCCCCTTGCCCTTCCCCTTCCCTTTCCCTTTCCCCTGCCCCTGCCCCTGCCTCCGCCCTTCCCTCTTTTCTCCATTTTAATTTTACTTCTAATGTACACTTGCAGGGAGAATTGTAAGTCTATTTCCTTTGCCTCTTTTATCTCGTTGAGTGCTCAGTCCCTGCCAGCTTTCCCGCTCTGCTCCTGCAGCTGAACGTGTCTGCCTTTGCATTTCTCTCCCCACGTGTGTGCACGTCTGCGTGTGAGCCTTTGTGCATGCCTTCCCGCCTACATCCAGCTCTCCTGTCAGGAGATACTGTCCTTGAACTGAACAAAACCCTCACAAGCTGTGCCACAAGTTGAGTCGCTTACCTCTGCCTCTGGAGGACTTTATCTCCCTTGACAAGGTTTTGTCTGGTTTTAGTGGCACGGTTGGTGACAGGCCATGCATGCAGCAGCATGTGACCCCAGCTCCTTGCAGCCATGCGGGCAGTCGTCAGAGCTGTCACACAGTCAGAACAAGTTAATTCAAGGCATGAAGAGAGAGGTGCAGGGTTGTAATAATATCAGGCCTCTGGAGAGGGTGCTGTCAGACAGCGTGTATTGGTGGCTGCCCCAGATGCTACCTCTCGCCTGCGAGGATGCAAGCTGACAGGCAGCAGGTTTATTCGTGTAGAGTCGGTCAGGGAGCATGCACGCTAATTTTCTGTCTGTGCAATGAAGCTGGTAATACTGCTTGCTGGGGTGCTTGAGAAGCCACCTTGTGGCTCTCACCTTGGAAGACCTTTTGAGGCAGCAGCAGGATGTGTTTGTTGGGGTGTTCGGGAGATGGTGGCAAGTTGAGGTGTCCATCTACTGCAGCTATGGGGCTGGTTCTCCTCCGAGTTTTCTTACGCTGCTCTTCTTCACTCACACAGATTACTCTGCACCTGTATTTTCCTCTCGGTTTTTGACAGGAGATTGGTGCTTTTGGCGGCTAGTTGCCTTTTTGAAGTTTTAGGGCTGTTCTCTCAGTTCACACACATTTTTGTGGAACACACAGTTTCTTGAAGGATTTTCAGCTCTGGATAAGGCAGAGCGAGGCAGAATCTCTGCCTGTAAAAGGTATGTAATGCCATAATTAAAATAACAATAACAATAATAAATCTGTGTCAGGAAACTGTAATTTCACTTCACTGACACACATGAGAGGCTACAGAACTGGCTGGTCAAGGACTCTGTGGCTATAAACATCCACACCTGATTAAACAAAATGGCAAGTCTTGGTAATGGTCTGTTTAGAGACCAGAATTAGCATATAAAAAAGGTGGGATAAAACATAAAGGAGGAAGAAAAATGCCCTTGCTTTTATTTCCTCCTGCTCTCTTGCCCAAAATACACTTAATCAAGGAATACAGCAAGAAAAATGGGACTGCTGCCAAGAAAACAGTAAAACTGCTACCAGCCTCACAGGCTTCTGCCTGGTGGGAACAGGAAGTTGACTGGACAAACTATACATATAGAGGCAGGCAGGGCTGTGGCTGTTAGCTGGGATATGAATTAGGGAAAACTCCTTGCCTGCAGCTGTGCTGGCTTCTCCTGTTCTGCTATGCCTTGCATAAACCAAGTCAGAAAAGCCATCTAATGAGATAAACTAAATTTTATCTGCATAGCCAAATAGTACCTCTTCTGTCATAAGCTGTTCTGCAGTTGATTGACTGATTGAGGAAAAAAGTCACTTTCATTTAACTCTTAATTTTTGGTCTGGGAGGGGCTGTGGGAAGGAAAAAATGGGAACAAAATGCATGGGAAAAATCACTGTCTTAAGTTCATTGGCCTTTCTTGCTGCAGCACCTGGGTGGTAAAAACAGAGAGAGGACAATGAAATTCCTTATAATTTCTTGACTACAGTGACTGAATTTGGATGAATTGATTTTGAGATCCACATTCTAGGTTGAACCTAGAATTATATATTTAGAAATGGAGACAAAATCTGTTCTTTAGGAGAAGGAGATTAGGAGTTGACTCATTACTGCTGGATTCTACAGTGGGCTAAGAACAAAGGAAAGGAAATGCCTTTTCATACTGTGTTAATTAAAACCTCAAACTCTTTGCTATAAAGATGATGTTGAAACCAAAGTTAGTATGAGTCAGAAAAAGGATAGGACACTGATACAAACAAGAACACCCAGAATTGCAACAGCTAATGATGATGCATACTTCAGAAGAATTGTTAACCTGACAACTTCCCAGTTCTGATCCCAGACAGCTAAAGCATGGGACATATATTACTTTTAGAACTGCTGAGTCAGAAGTAGGATACTACATTACTTGGACGGCATGTTCTGACTCAGCTGGACAACAGAGGGCCCAGATGTATCAGGGCTCTGCCTTTGTATGGGAGCATTGTGATTAGGACACGAGGTCTCGTTTACTTCCTGAAAGCAAAGTGTTCTTGTTATTTGATTGGATGCCAGAAGCTTGTCAATGGCTGGGTTTCCAGGACTTTTGATTCTTACTCTTGATTTGATGTTTTAGAGAAATTGTCCATAATGAGTCCAAGGCCTTTTCTTTGCAGAGCTATCTTGGAGTTCAACACTCTGAATGAATGTGTATGTATATAGGAACATTTTTTTCTTGTAGGTCTCCATCTTACACTTATCAAGACTGAATTTCAGTTGTCAACTAGTTGAGCATGAGGTGCTTGATATCTGTACATTTCTCAAACAAGACCATCAGCTGTCGAATATAGACAAAGATGACTGAGGGTTAAATCACTAATCTCATTTTTACTGATAGTTAGAGCCAAAACACGATCACAGATTTTTAGAGGTGGAGAACACGGGACAAGAAATCTGTTTCTTGCTGCCAAGAAGGAGACAGAAGGGAGTCTCAGACAGACACTTGCATTAGAAATGGCTAGTATAAGAGCAACTTTGCAAATAATATCCCTTTAAATATGGCTCTATTCTACTAAAAATATTTGTTGGCTGTTAGGTAAAATTAGAATTTTATGGTTCCTTACCACTGTTATATGATAAAAACCATGTGCATTAACCCATGAAATGTCAATCTCCTAGCATGACAGCTGGAATGGATCCCAACTGTGATTATATATTAGATGTTTACAATGAGGAACAGTTTTATTGGAGTAAAGGAATTCAAATTCTCCTTGTGTGACACTTTCTGAAATTTTAGAATAATCTTATGGTAGTTCATACAGCGTAGTGTCTTCTTAACCACTGTATCTATATTTAGGAAAGACAATATTGATATAGAGAACATATTTATACTATTTAAAACTTATACTTTGCAATGACTTTTTATCAAGGGATTTGAAATCCCTTGAAATATCCCAGCTTGTATGCAGTGGCTTATATAGTGAGACATTACCTAAAATCATACTATGTGCACAACACATGTAAGATGTACTGGACTAGAGTGGCATCTTATGTTGACTCTTAAATGATGTACATTGCAGGATCCTTTTCTAAGTGGTTTGTCTATGAATTTGACCGTCTTGAGTGAAGTCTATAAAGTAAAAATGAGCTCATTTTGTGCTGCTTTTCTCCTCAATAAGGTGTGCTGGGAAGAATAGGAGTATAATGAAGTACTGATTTGTTCTCCTAGTGCTCTCTTTTTTTTTGGGTAAATTAATACAATTGTATTAAGTCAGTTTCCCTTGGATTTCCAATCCTTTGAACAAGGGCTGTCACAGAGATTACTTGCATTTATGGCTGAGGTTTCAGTCTTACCATTTTTTTGCTGACTGACTGTAAAGTACTTCCCTTCAGTTTTGTCCCTGTCTCTGTACTGTCTGTGTCTTTTCTCATAAAATGTGGTTCAGATTTGTTTGGTGAAAAGTCAGTGCATTTATTTTTTGTTTCCCCCACCATTTGATGTCATATTCACCTGCATCAGGGATGTGTGACCAGCTGTGGACAGATGGCAGGTCTATCTCAGCCCACTGAGCAGCTGCCCTCCTGATGAAGTTACTCTGTGCCTCCTCAGCTGAAAGAATAGGAGAGGGGTTAGAGTACCGTTGAATATTTTATCCAACGTGAAGTGAAGAAGTGATTTTACAACTCACTTGCACTGATTAACTTAAATAGATTCCCTTCATATATATTTTATCAGTTGTGTGACTATTTCTTATTTTGGAGAGGAGAGGCAGCAGAGGCTGTAGTCTGACTCTCTCCCTCTGGCTCTCACACACAAGCATCGCTCCCTTTGGCCCTCTCCAAAGATGAGCACAGAGCCTTTGGTTCAGGTCTTTCTGAGAGGGGGAGGTTGTATAATTTCGACTAATCTGATGGTCTATCCAGGCTGCTGGATGTTTAGCCATTGCCAAAGTTGGATGATAAGTGTATTTGATTTTTTTTTTTCTTTTTCTCTTGTAGCCCTCAGAGGTTTAGGAAGCACTCCTAAGGTGTGGTGGAGATCTGAATAAAAGAGCTCTGACACTTACTCACTACTGTCTTGTCAGCATAGATAAAGTTTCAGCTGATGAAAACACACCTGCAGGCAAGAACAAGACAGCATCTCACTCCAGCCTGCTGCTGAAGAGGCTTTAACAGAGTGGGACTTGGTAAATTAACACCAGCTATTACCAGGTTGAGAGGTTTTGTTTAGCACTTAGCTAATTTCGTAGTGATGTGGTTTGGACACAGGATGGGAGGATGGTGTTGAAATCTTCCACATGGCTTGTCACTGGACTACCCTTCACCATGTGCAAGACGAATATACAGAGACATAGAAAATTGGGTTTAGCAGCATTGTTCACTGCCAGTGTTCCCGTTGCTGGTTTTATGGTTGTAAAAGGTCACACATTATCAGACCAGTCAGCTGTTAGACGTGACTCTACAGCAATCAATCAGGCAGTGCCAATTGCCTAATAGTCTCCTCTTCATCTTCATGTTGGGGATGGCTAAGGCTGCCCAGCATAAGAAATATGTCTGTGTCTTTCACAAAAATATTTCCACTGTGATTCAGGACTCCTTGAACATTTTGGTGTCTGCCAGCTGTGCAGCAAGAATGAATGTAACATCAGCTAATGCTGCGTGAAAGGGCAGTGCTCAGGGACAGTCAGTGGCTGGGGCGTTGAGTTAAATCACAGCCCCTCCTCACACCCTGCCGGCAGAAGAAAATGGTGCTATTCTTGCCTAGGCAGAGAATAGAAGAAAATAAATGAAAATCAGGATTGTTTACTATCTCATTCCCTGACATGGGAGAAATAATATATGTTCATCTCCCACTTATCTGGAGTGTGGAAGATCACCGTGTTCTTTTCTGAGATGCGTTAAAGGGAATGGTGACTTGGTGAAGAATGCAGTACAGAGACGAGAAAATAAGCAATTTCCTGAGGAGGTAAAATCATGAAAAGTCCTGAGCAGGAGAGCAGGGACTCTCAGGTGCCAAAGTCTTATACCCTTCAAAGGAGTACATGTTGGAATCGTAGAATCACTTCAGTTGGAACAGACCTTCAGGATCATCGAGTTCAACCATAACCTAACTCCAGCAGTAAACCATGTTCCTAAGAACCTAATCTACACATTTTTTAGACTCCTCCAGGGGTGGTGACTCCACTGTTTCCCTGGGCAGCCCGTTTCAATCCCTGACAACCCTTTCCATGAAGACTTTTTTCCTAATATCCAATCTAAACCTCCCCTGGGACAACTTGAGGACATTTCCTCTTGTTGTATCACTTGCTACTTGGGAGAAGAGACCAACACCCTCCATGCTACAACCTCCTTTCAGGTATCTGTAGACAGCAATAAGGTCTCCCCTCAGCCTCCTTTTCTCCAGGCTAAACAGCCCCACTTCCCCCAACTGCTTCTCATCAGACTTGTGCTCCAGGCCCCTCACCAACTTCGTCATCCTCCTCTGCACTCTTTCTAGTATTTCAATGTCCTTCTTATGATGAGGAGACTAAAACTGAACACGGTATTCTAGGTGGGGCCTCAGCAGCATAGAGTACAGTGGCACAATCACTTCCCTACTCCTGCTGGCCACACTATTCCTGATACAGGCCAGGATGCTGTTGGCCTTTTTAGCAAGTGGGCACAATGCTGACTCATGTTCAGCCAGCTGTCAATCAACACCCCCAAATTTCTCTCTGCCAGGCAGCTTTCCAGCTGCTTTTCTGGAGCCTATAGTGCTGACTGGGATTGTTGTGACCCAAGCGCAGGACCTGCATGTAAACCTCATACAACTGGTCTCAGCCCCATGATCCAGCCAGTCTAGATCCCTCTGTATGGCCTTCCTACCCTCCAGCAGATCAACATTCCCACCCAGTTTGGTGTCATCTGCAAGTTTACTGAGGGTGCACACAATCCCCTCATCCAGATAATTGATAAAGAGATCAAACAGAACCGGTACCAATACTGAGCCGTGGGGAACAACACTCGTGACCAGCCAGCAACTGGATTTGGCTCCATTCAACACAACTCTTTGGGCCTGGCCATCCAGCCAGTTCTTTATCCAGTGAAGAGCTTATCCATCCAGGCCGTGAGCTGCCAGCTTCTCCAGGAGAATGCTGTGAGATACAGTGTCAAAGGCCTCACTGAAGTCTAAGTACACAACATCCACAGCCTTTCTCTCATTTACTGGCTGAGTCAGCTTGTCATAGAAGGACATCTGGTTGGTCAAACGGGACCTGCCTTTCATAAGCCCATGTTGGCTGGACCTGATCATTTGGTTCTCTTGTACGTGCCATGTGTTGTTACTCAAGATCATCTGCTCCATGACCTTGCCTGGCACCAAGGTTAGACTGACAGGTCTGTAGTTCCCTGGATTGTCCTTCTGGCCCTTCTTATAGGTGGGAGTCACATTACCCAACTTCCAGTCAACTGGGACCTCCCCAGTTAGCCAAGATTGCTGGTAGATAATGGAAACTGGCTTGGTGATCACCTCCACCAGCTCCCTCAGCATCCTTGGGTGTATCCCATTTGACCCCATAGACTTGTGGGTGTCCAAGTAGTGTAGCAGGTCACTAACTGTTTCCCCTTGGATTACTGAGGCCTCATATTGCTCCACATCCCTGTTTTCTGGCTCAGAACAAGGGCTAGCAATCAGGAGACTTCGCCCAGCTGCCTGCAAAATATTTTATCTGCCTCTTCATCCTAATTGGGTGGTCTGCAACAGACCCCCACCAGGATGTCCACCTTGTTGCTCTTCCCCTTGATTCTTACCCATAGACACTCAACCCTATCATCACCCTCCTCAAGTTCCAGACAATCAAAACCCTGTCTAACATACATGGCTATGCCACCTTCTCTCCTTCCTCACCTATCCCTTCTGAAAAGGTGATAGCCATCTAATGCAGCACTCCAGTTGTGGGAGTCATCCCACCATGTTTCTGTGATGGCAATTATATCACAGTTTTTCTGTCTCCTCCTTTTTGTTGCCCATGCTGTGTGCATTCATACAGATGAACTTCAGCTGAGCCATTGATTCCACCATGACAGCAGACTGAAGGGCCTCATTAGCACTACCCTCAGGTGCTGACATGTCACCCTTGGGTTTGCCTCTGCCACACCTGGTTTCCTCCCCCCACCTTCAAATCTTGTTTATTGCCCTCTCAATAATTCCTGCTAACTCCTGTGATAGAAGTGAGGAGGCACAAGAGAAAAAGAAAGTAATAGCAGTCTGGAAAGACTAAAAGGAAAAAGGTGATTAATTTGAGCCAACATACTAATCTTCCCCTTGCCATAACATATCATTCTTCATTCCCATTAAAATATGAAAGAAGAATTTGTCTGGTCCCATAATAATTAGTGATATGATTATTTTGCATTGGAGTGCGGTTGCTTTCTGGATAGCTAAAGGTTAGGCTTTGGCAAAAACGACAATGGGAGAAACTTAAGGCAGATTCATGTACTTTTGTTGCAATTCTGGGTATCTGAAAAGAACATAAAAGTTGGAGCTGCACAGCAGGATCCATCCTCTTTGCTTACAGCCTTGTCATCTTCCTATCCATTGTTCAGCCCAAAGCCCACTCTCCGTCAGCTTTTTCTCAGGGCAAGGTTACTATTGCTACTTTGTCTCTCTCTAGTCATCTGACTTTCTGGCTACCTTTGCTCCCTGTCCCTCCAGTCTTTTGGCATCTTGAACACCTTTGGCACCTTTGAACATTATACTCGATGAATCACCTTTGCCCATGGAGTGAGCTGGAAGTAAAAAGTTCATTGTATATAGAGATTCATCAAAACCTCTTCTATTCTGTTCAACAAAGTGTAAGATTTTTGTGGTCTGGGCTCATTTCCTAGTTCTCTTTCAGGCTTTATTGTGAAGTATCAGGTAGGACACTCAGTCTGGCTGTCATGGTTCCCCATTTCTGAAGGCCGGGAAAGGGTGAGGTGGTACAAGTTCATAATGTCTGCAGAGAGCTTTGAGAAGTCAGGCTGGAAATTACTGCAGAATGAGGAAGCTGCTACGTAAATGAGATGAGATTCTGGCAATGTGAACATGAGGACCACAAGTAAAGCAGAGGCTCCTTCTGCACCAAACAAATTGCCTCAGGGGAGTGCAATGACCATGACCTTAAAATGAGAATACAACTCTGTGAAAATTGTGCTGAAAAGCGCAGTCATGGACTGGCCAGTTTATTGTAAGAAATAAGTGGAAATACGTTCCAGAAGGTCAGTAGAGGAATTTGTAAAATGCTGTCCTGATGAGCCTTGTCTCTTATAAAAGATGCAAGTTTGTGAGAGTTGTTGCGATGTGTAAATTAAAGAAGATTTCTGATATTGAAAAGATATGTCAGATGCCCTTTTCTCATAAAAGTCTTGCTGATGAATCAGTTTTATGCTAGTATTTTCTTTCCTCCTTAAACATGCACCAGTCTTGTTTCCCCGCTGTGTATATAATCAATTTTTCCTTTTATTTTTCTTCATGAAGTAAAGAAAAATATATTGCTTTGATTGTTGCTACGAAAAAATACAATAAGGCTGATTATATATATATCTGTACATATGTTTTTCTATATTTTCTCTCTTAGAGTTGTATTACTTTACAAAAGAGTAAAAGAAGGAACATGGGATAAAATTTTGTCTGGAATCCTCTCAGTGGCTGTGGTGTTTTTCAGAGTAGGCCTTGTAATTTGGGCAGGTTACATTTGTTGTTATACTGGAGAACTGGAAGAAAGCATCCGCTGTGTTTCTTTTCCTACTGTTTGTCCTGGACGTGACCAGGGGTGGCATCTTCTGCAATTTACAGGAGCTCTGGCTTTCCTTTTGTATTTACGGATTTATTGGACAGTCAGCACAGAGATCATTGAAGCACAAGTAGAGGTATGGTCACGTTCCCTTTTTTCTACTTGCATATATTACCTTTGATGCTGAAGGCAGAATATCAAAGCAGCAGCATTTCTCCAGCTCTGGGATAACGGAGGACTTCCTTCATATGGAAGGAATTTCTAGATTAATATTGTGTGATGTTGCATTAACTTTATATTAATACTGTGTTTCAAAGCTGGTCCTGAGAGTTGGTGGTACCTACCATTTTTTAGGAAAAGACAAATGCATTATACTGCTGCAAAAGTTTGTATGTCAAAATGGTACAGTATGCATACAGCAAATCTTCCTTCACCTACATGAAGATATTAGGCAATTCGCACATACTCTATACCTGTAATGCATTTGGAAACTTTGTTAAACTTCTGTGATATCTTTGAAAATAAAATACGAAGTAATATTGGCTTATTGAAACTTACAAACACATCCAACTCAATTTTACTGTGGTTGAACAGCTAAATTTAGATGAAGGGACACAAAACTTTTTCTTCCACCCAATCATCCTTGAATTCTCCATTTGACCACCTGAAGACAATTTCAAGGAATGCTGTCATGTGGAGGAAATTGCTTGTTCCTATTAACACAAGGTTGGGTTTGTGATCTCACCTCAGTTTTTAAAAGAAGCTATATAACATGCCTTTTAGTCCTTCAGTCTTCAAGTCATCAAGCATTTAGCTCATCAGCAGTGTGATTCCAATTTGATTGTAAGGAATGCCTACTGATGCACAAAAGAAGTTAGACCTAACCTTTCATCAAAGAAGCCTGTGGAAACTGAATGACTTTCATATGCATCTTTGTCAATCTTCATAGCTCCTGTTAGAAATTCAAAGAAAGCTTTGTCATGATATACATTACCTTGAAGCAGAAAGTTCAAGAAGTCTTATGAGAAAATTAGGGTTTTTTTGCAAGCATTTCAGACCAGGGATACACGCCTGAAAGGTTTAGGTTACTTCAGTGTTTATCTTTGAGTGTGTGTTTTTTTTTTTTTTTAAATCCAATTACTGCTTTGAAATACAGAGAAAATGGTACCAAAATTGAACATAATATTGCTGGTACAAACTGAGAAATGCCAATTGCTCAGAGTATAATAACTTGCCTTCATCTTCTGGCCAAACTCTTAATATAGTCTCTATGAGTTTTTTGTGGTGGGAGCACAGTTTTGGTTCATATTCACTCAGGTGTCCACTGAAATTCCCTGGTTCTTTCCAGAAGAGCAGATTTCAGCAATATTTAGGTGATGTAAATGCATTTTGTCCTACTGTTGTCATCAGGGTAAAGCTCGTAAAACCCCACTAGCTTTAGATGAGCTGGGATTCTTCTTTCTTTGTTTTTTGTTTTGTTAGAAAGTTCCTCATTGTAGGGATTTATCATATTTCACTTTATTCACCATCCATTTTGTAGAAATATTAAGCATTATAAATAAAGTCTGTATTTATAATACGTTACTCAAATGATGCTCCAGTAGCATTTAAAAAAACCTGACATCACTGTAACGGAAGACAGTGATGACATTATGAAGTTTCACTTAAGCCACAGACAAGAAAGACTTGAGTTAATGGCAGGGTTGCACACACTGGCCACCCACTGCTGAAGGCTTTCAAATAATAAATGGGTTGTTTGATTTATATTCATGTGCATTGCAGCAACTGTGCTGTTAATGGGAAGGTCTAGGATTGTATTATAGGATTTGGACCTTTAGCTCATACTGGCTGCCAGTAATCATCATAATCTACCTGCTCTCAGGTAGAGGCAAAATAACCCTGACTTTTCTTTCCACTTTGGTCCTCTGATTAGTCCTAGCAGTTTAAAGGGAATTACTAAGCTGATATGACTGGTCCCCAGAGAACTCTTCCTCTTTCCAGAGGTTTCCTGCTTCTGCAGATTATCCTATGATATATTAAGTGGTTGAAAAGAAACCAACATCTGCAGTGATGTAATAATCTCTCTCTCTCTCTCTCTGTCTCTGATTCCCATAATGCATGGTGAGGACCTTGGCTTGCCAGTAATTTTTGCAGAGGACTCAATGAGCTCTGGAGAAACCGTGAAGATACCTGATAGTCCTCCAGACAAATTCTTTAATACTGTATAAAGGCGATATGGTAAGGATGGAGGTTTGTTTTTTTTTTTTTTTTTTTTTTTTTAATACTGCGGATCTGTTTTGTCTTGAGAAGCTTAAAAAAGAATTTGAAAGCTATATTAATCATTTGGACCTAGATCTGAAAAGCTCCTTTGATGAAACAGAAACCTCTTTCTCTCAATAGTTCACTGTTTGAAATATGTTTCTGGCTGAAAACAACAATACCGTAGAAATCTCACTAAGAACAGGAAGATGTTGCAAGAATGAAACTCCCTTTCTGGCTAACAGGGCTATGTTTTCCTATGCAAATGCAGCAAAGCCCAGAAATTAGCAATGACTGCTAAATTAACACACTTGAAGAGCTTGGCTGGTTCTAATAGGCAGTCAAATGGTCTTGTTACATTGTAATGGTGCCAAGCTAATTGAAGTGATTACTGTTGCTCATGAGCAGCCCTTTTGAAGTAGAAGTCTTTTAAATTATCCATAGACGTTAAATGTCAGACACTATTGTGTAATTATACTTTGTAAACCTGAATGTCATAAGGCATCACAGGTAATTGAGGTTTACAGAGAAGAGCTTTATCTAAACCTAATTGGGCATCAACTCTTTGTCACTATTTCTAAACCTAATTGGGCATCAAATTTTTGTTCCAGGGGACACTCCAACACCTCATCACAGCCCTCCCCCCACTGGTATCAGCAGCTACTGTTTCGTAGCAAATCTGACCCTCCAAACCCATAACCTCTTGCAGTCCAACCTGTGCAGCCCATCACTCCAAGAAATGGAAATTTTCACAAGGAACCAGGCCTCCACATTTCACAGGTGCAGGGCACTCACAGCTATCAGTGATCTCCCAGTTCATCTACATCCTGGCTTCAAGCTTTGAAATGCAAGAAGGAAAGAGCTTGGATTTGCAAGTGTGTATTTATTTTTCTTTCCTTTTATTTTCCTTTATATTTACCTTTTTTTTTTTTTTTTAAATTTATTCTTTTTTAAAATTAGTATTTCCTAGTATTGGCATTCCCAGAAGAGCTTACAATTCAGAGCACAGAAAGCTGTTTTCCAACTGAACCTTTGGCTTTTACTTCTGTCATTTTATGAGTAGGCAGCTGTTAAGCTCCACAAGACTTTCTTCCAGGCAGAGAGTTGCCCACAGAAGTGTTCAGATATGATTATTCATGTACAGTGATTGATGGCTGATATGTCTGATTTTTGCACCTTGCTGCCTGATTTTGACTTCATCCCCCACACACCTGAAAATACAAAAATGGTGATTATGCAGTCTTTACCCTCAGTCCTTGGTGCACATCTCCAAAAGTGTTCTGTTCTGCAGATTTGAGTCTTCTAGCCTTATATTTACAGAGTCTGATCCAATGATTACTGACATCATCAAACGCTTTGCTTCTGACTTCAGTGCATTTGGTTTGGAAGCCTATTAAATCAATCTGTTAAACTCAATGGTTTACTTATTGTAAGATGCAGAAGCCCAGAAAATGCTTAGTACTGCCACTTTTGCATAATTTTGTGTCAGTCTGTTTTGCACGTTTTCATCAAGTGCTAGTGGGTAGCAAGTGTTGAAAGCACTCATTACAGGTAATGATATTACATCTGTTTTTTATTAGTTAATTTTAATGATCTGTGTGACTGGTGGTGAAATTCATGGACTTGTGGGATGAAACTCACTGTGTGAATGTCCATTTCAGGGGAAAGGGTGCAGAAATTTTCTGAGGCAAAAAATTTGTTCTGAGAATCTCAATCTGTTCACAAAGGAAGAGTTCTCACTGGTTACCCTAAATATTGGCACTGTTGTTTTGGCATATTATCATTTATTCAGAAAACCCTGAATCCTTATGAGACAGAGCATAAAATAGTAACTGTTCACCCACTTGGGAAAAAGGTATTTGTACTGGTTGTTTGTTTTTTTTTTTTTTTTTTTTTTTTTTCCCCCTTCATCAGGTCAGACCACTTGTTACATCATCTCCCTTCTTTCCCAGTCTGTGCACAGCCTGAAGTGCAACTCATTTCCTGATGGAAGGAGAAAAAGAAAGAACATTAATGTGACCAGTTTTGAAAGGAAACACAGGCAATTCTTTTGTTTATACTACATCAAATATTTGAGATGTGTGGGTGGACTTCTAAAACTAACTGTCATGGGAATCGACCCCTAAGTTGAAAGAATTAATTTTTTTCCTCCCTTTTTTTGTTTGTTTGTTTGTTTATTTGTTTTGTTTTTGGTGGTGTTGCTCTTGAGGAAATATAACTAATTTCCTTTAACTTTATGATACTTTTGAATTTTAGAAAGATAAAAGAATACTAATTTCACTTCTGGACAAATGCACTGAATTAAATTGCCCTGTAAAACGTGGCCAAAATTGAAAATAGTGAAAGGAAACACTGTGAAATGTATCAAGTGTATATCCAGTTATATTTGAGATCCGTCATTTTGATGTTTGATTTAGTCATATAATCTAGGTGTTTGATAGCCTCAGACTTCCTCTCTCTCATATAAAATCATATTCATGTCCATTCCTGCGATGTGCTGAAGACTGTTGTCAAAAAGGCATTTCATTCTCAGTTGTCTGCGGGAGTCCCGACATGACTGCTAAAATATCAGAAAATGAAATTAAACCTGATAGCTGTGCTATCCCCAAAGGGCAGAGAACCTGATTTCACTCAAGGCAGAGCACGCTAATCCACAGCATTAGCAGCTTTCCAAGGCTGTCTAAGTCAGTGCTCGTTGTTGTCAGGAGTGGGAAGAAGGAGACATGAACATGGAGCTGGTGGTAGGACAGGTTTGAGCAGGAGGAAATTGGTGCTAACCAAAGAGGTTAGCAATAATCTACATCTGGTGAAGACTGAAAATAAATGACAGAACAGAAAGGACCGAAAAAAAAAAAGCATAAAAAATATTGATATTTTGATTTGGGGATTTAGCTTCCTTTCAAGAATTTAACTTTAAACTAAGTTAAAAGTTGTACAACGACATATTTCTTGAGGTAGTAAGTGCTAGAAAATGTCAGAGATTTTATTGCACTTTTTTTAGCAAGTTAACATAGCCTGTGTTTATTGTAGGAAAACAAACATGAAAAAGAGATATTCTAGTGAACAAGCTTGTTAAAGACACAAAAGCATATTTCCCTGCATAAGGCTGAATATTTTAAAATGCTAATGTCGAACAATTAGCCCTCCACCACCAACAGATTCAATAATAGTAGGACTGTAATTTGACACACAGCCAATACATCCAGCACCTTCTGCTGCCAATCTGGAAAGACCTAGTCCCTTCCAGCAATGCTGAATCTACAAGGGATAGGTGTGGAGCACTGTGGTTTTCAATAAGTGTAAAAAGGCACCACTGTTTTCTTGCTACCCATGGTAATGTATCAACAGAGTTGTGGTAGAAACCCTGTTCCACAACCTTGCCTAATTTCATTTTCTTTCTGAAGTTTTGACTATTTCTTTCATGTTCTTGGTTCCATTTTTTGTTTCTAGTGTTTTGCAGCTTTTTTGAATGAGTGCAAGCTGTGTCACTCTTCAGTTTCTATTATCTGCCTTATTTATTCTATTTACAATAGAACCAATAATATTCATGCTTGCATTAAATATCCAGTGCTAGACACTGTATGGGCTTGGTAGTGTGGTTTACTGTGTTGGTTTTGGCTGGGGTAGAGTTAATTTTCTTCATAATAGCTTGTATAGGGCTATGTTTTTGATTTGTGCTGAAAACAGTGTTGATGATACAGGTATGTTTTAGTTATTGCCGAGCAGTGCTGACACAGAATCAAGGCCTTTTCTGCTCCTCATACCACCCCACCAGTGAATGGTCTGGGGATGCATGAGAAGCTGGGAGGGTATACAGTTGGGACAGCTGACCAAAGGGATATTCCATAACATATGACATCATGCATTGCATTTAAAGCTGGAGGAAGAAGAAGGAAGGGGGTACATTCGGAGTGATGACATTTGTCTTCCCAAGAACCCTTTCCACATGACAGAGCCCTGCTGTCCTGAGGATGGTTTAACACCTATCTGCCAATGGAAAGCAGAGAATGAATTCCTTATTTCACTTTGCTTGTGCATGTAGCTTTTGCTTTACCTGTTAAATTGTCTGTATCTTAACCCATGAGTTTTCTCACTTTTACCATTCTAATTCTCTCCCCTATCTCACAGATGGGGAATAAGTGAGCAGCTGTGTGGTGCTTAGTTGTTGGCTGGGGTTAAACCACAACATTTGCTCATCCTGTAATGTCTGTTCATGCAATTCTCTCCTAATTTCCCCCAAGGAGTCCAGTCTATACTTTTATTTATCGTAAAAACTTTTGCAGCTGATGACGTAAATGTAAATGTTATAGAAATAAGAATTTTCCACTTACCATTGATAGAAACTTCTAATCTTCTGTTCTTCATTTGGTGTCTCCTCTTCATCCCTTGCTCTCCTTCCCAGTGTACCCCATTCACTTTTTCTCAGGAGTGGTCTGAGTGGGCCCTACACACTAAATCACTAAATCTCATCACTAAATTTTTAACAAGATACCTTTACCCACTAGCTGATGAAAAAGGGTCCAGAAGCTGTGGGTAAGAGGAAAGAAAAGGATCTTAAAACGCAGCTAGCTCTTCTGTATCAAACTGTGACTATCAAAGTCATACTGGAGCAAACTGGGACATGCTGACAGCAGTGTTGTGCAAGCAAAATGTTTGTGTCAACCACTATTGAGCAGAATAGGCCCAGGCCTTGCTGATATCCCAGAAGTGCTTTCACCTAACACTGACTTGTACAAGAGCTACATGTACTGCTCAGTCACGCTGTGTGGTAGGGTAATGGTCAAGAAGTATTGCTGCTTGAGGGTCATTTTGCCTTTTTTTCCTTGTGGGTATAACACTGCAAATGTGGTAGCCTGTGTATATTTTTCCTTTTTCCCCACTGATGTATAATTCCTCAGAGACAACTTGGAACTTGTGCTTTTTTTTTGTTTTGCCTTTATAATTTGCTGCTTTATTTGCATTCAATTATTTGTTTTTATTTTATTTACAATTTTATAATGGAATTTTTTTAGATAGATGAATATTTAATAAATGAATTATGTTTAAATGTTTAAAAATGTTTGGTTGGTTCTTTCAGTAAACAATTTTATCAGCACAATAACACCACCCAGAGCATGTGTTTGGTGGACAGTACACACACACCTAAGCTCTGTTATTACAAAGGCTTGCAGCTATTTTCACAGGACAGATGACAATTCCCTGGGTCAGACCGACCTCTTCCATAAGTTATCTGGGTTTCATATGGAGCAGTCAGACACTGACCTTGCACTGTTCCTTTGGAAAGAGCATCGCTTTATTGCCTGCAAATGAGTACTAGAAATCCCATTTTTGTTTTCTTAACCCTTTTAACAGTGACACATTTTTCTTGTCCTCTGCCTTTTGCAAAGCACCCTTGACACATGTGAAGTGAAACAATGCAGGCTTATCTTTTGGACTTCCAGATGCTTTTACAGATTTGGATGCTTTTGTTGTAAAGTACTTAGACCATTTCTGAGGCTCCTGGGGGCAAGGGGTGTTGTAATAACCCAGCAGTGAGTCTGGCTTCACTTAGGCCATGTTGCAGTTCAGCCATGTGAACGATGCTCTTACATTTCACTGGAGACTTGTTGTTGCCCAGTGTAAAAGAATTTATTCCTCTCCTGGAGAATCATGCTGGTTGCACATCTTCTCAGAGTATAATGTGAATTGGCATCCAGGTGATTTTAGTTCAGTAATAAATCATGATATGTTCCTAGGAACCTTTGTCTTCTGAGTGGACTGGTGGTGAATGTCCAGGTGGAAATGGTTGAACTTGAAACATTTTTAAAGTGGGAAAGGAGCTGACTCTTGGATCCTGGACACCTGATTTCAGTATTGGTTGCTGTTTCCAACAGCTGACTCCTAATTTCCTGGTAAGTCTCATACTTAATATGTAAAATATACTTCATTTAGCCAAACTCTACTGTGTAGGAATAGATTGATTAGATTTCACTGGTAAACATAAAGCTGAGTCTAAACCAAAATCAGCAACAGCTTTTTCTGAGAGTGTGTAAAATCACAGCATGCTCAGGCACCCTTAGCAAGTAAATATTTTGTTATTTGTATGTTGTTAATTGATCCCTACAGTTATCATTTGGTTGCTAATTTAAAAAACAACAACATGGGAATTACAGATATTGATAGGAACTTGGGTATTTAGCTTGACTTAATACCATAAACAAAGACAGGAAGAGAACAGATGGTTTACATCCATGGTTGACATCCAGCCCAGCTGGGATCAATTTCTTGTTGAGATGAAAAGAAAATAAGTTGAGGTATAAGCAGGGTAAACCATTGCCATCTGGGTCAATTCTTGTGGTAACTATAAAGCAGCCACTCCATACATCCTTGGTTTATCCTTCCTGTTTCCTCACTTATCAAATATTTATTGTCAACAACGGGCAGTTCTGTTTGCACACATTGCAATTGGATAATGAGATAGTTAGGTTTACTTCTGTTATGGTGAAGGCTGATGGCATGAATAATTTCCTGTTTTTATAAATGGGAGTTGAATTATTGATGCTTCATTTAGGCAGTGATAAAGGTATTAGTAAGGTATTGCCATGGCTGTAGATCAGTAGTAGTAGCCAAGACAATACTTGCAGGTGATGGACTAATTCTACCCTACAAGTAGCGTGCAAATTGGGAATCAGCTCCCATGAGTACTGTGATTATGGATTTAGCACTGGACAAACATTGCAGAATCTGTCCTGATAACTTTGTGGTAGGTATCATTGCTACTAGACAAAAGACTACATTTTAACTACCTGAACTAGCAACATTTTGCTTTATAAGCCCAGCTGTCTGGCACACAAAACAACCATTTCAGAAATAAGGAGAGAGGAAACAATGCTTAATGAAATAATAGTTTTTAGCTTGCATTCAAAGGGTCTCTAACAACTGCAGAGAGTTTACTGGAATTTGTCAGACTAACTGATTTTCAGCTTCTTGAAGATTGAGAATCACTGTTGTAATGTGGTGATTCAAGTTTCTGCAATTGCGGCTCTGGGCTTTTTTTTTTTCTCTATCCAAAAACACTTCACATTTTAAGAATGTAAGCCACTGAGAAATGAGTGGCATTTGCATGACATCTTTTGAAAGAGGACACATTTGAGAGAGAAGTAATGGCTGAGATTCCCTTCTTGCACTCCAACGTATGACATTAATGTCCCTTGCCAAATGCTACATGTTGAAGTAAAATCTTCTGTACTCCATTTGCATTTCTTCAATCTCTGCTTGCTGTACTCTGTTCTGTCTTTCAGTTCTTCAGCAGACTCAAATTCCCTCCTGCTTTCCTTAATCCCAGTCCTCTCACCAGTGCATGAAGCATAGCAGTGCTTCCCTGTTTGCAAACCTCCCCTGGCTGCACCATGAACCAAGTTCTTAGGGAAATGGCAGGATAATGTGTTAGGAAAAGAACACAATGCACATTTTTCTCCTCAGAGCATAGTTAATAAATTTCAGAAATGTCACGCTGCTCTTAAGTCTTCCTGCCTCCCCACTATTTTTTGAATGATGGGTGATGGTGAGGAGCCACTGTTAAAAGTTTTGAGCAGTATTTCTGATGATCAAGTACAGAATAGATCAATAATATAAAAAGAAAAAAATACGGTAAAGAAGATCTCAGGACAATTATTTTTCTACAAAATACTTTATGTGACAACAGCAGCAGCCCCCAAAGGGCAGCATGTAACAACAGAGCCTAATTAGAATGATTTCAGTGTAATCATTAACTAGCAGCTAACACCTACGAGAGTATTTCTGTTTAAACTAAAACATGACCTGCATAGTGGAGAGGCCTTGTAAACTGCCTATGAAATAAAAAAATGTGACGGTAAAGGTCAGAGCTGTGCTTATTTGAATTTCAAGCAGGAAGCAGACTTCAGAGTCAGCGTGTACAGGAAGAGTGGTGGCTCTTTTCCTAGGCTCTCCTTGCCAACAGCAGCAGTTGGAGAAATCCTCCAGGACTAATTACTGGGGCTGCAAAACAAGTATTGTTCTTTTGTCTCCTTTCCCTGACCTGGTGAAATGCAAGGGTCCTAATTATATTGTGTCAAAGACGTGGTTGTGTTTTTCACCGTCATGTGAGTGAAGGTCACAAGCTAAGAAAGCCAAGTGGCACCTTGTATCTCTCTCCAACCACCTGCCGACAGCTTCGTTATTGCTCCTGCTAATCACATCACCATGCTGGGGAAGCAGGGAAGGGAGGGCTTGCTGATAAACTCTCCTTCCAGAAAGAGTGACACTAACACATTGTGTTCCACTGGGCCATGTAAAAGCATCTATCAAATCAGTGAGATTTGGCTTGATTTGCAAGTCTCTGGTGAAATTTCAGAAGACAAAATTGTAAAACATTCAGTGGAAAAAAAAGTGAAAACATTTTTAAGGAAAGCATTGAAAAAGTCAGGAGACAGACGTCATAATAAAAAAATGGCAGGAGGGTGTTATTTATTCATTTTGAAACATTGAAAAGAGCTCTGTTAACAGCATTTATCTGCTCTTAAAAAAAATCCAAGAAAGCAAGTGCATTGAATTAGTTTCCTATTTCCTTTTGTGACTTTTAAGGTGCTATATACACATAGAGAGCTTTTTAGACTTTGGGGAATTGACAAAGCTATAACATGTAGTACATAAGACTTGCACGAGACCTTCAACACTGAAAATCAGCAGAATAATGTTGACTTCAAGAAAGATTTGACTGCACCTCTTACGGTGGTGTGAAGCATGCTATGACAACGTTAAGCAGAAGAAGTTCTCCAAGAATAAGAATAACAAGTGATTAAACAGAATAACGAACTATGAGGGCCTGCCTTCTATTTCCATTTTGTCCTTACTATACCTCACACTACCGAACAGCTACACACCACTGGGTGACATCTGATGCCAGAAAATGTTTTCCAGTCACAGTATATAATATCATAATATCAATATATGATTTGTGCTACTATACATACAGTTTAATTTCCTGTGACTATCTAGCTGAGAAAAAAAAAAGTATAATTAATATATACACAATTTGTCATCTACCCTTTGAAGACAAGCTTGAACTGCTCTGATGGGAAAGAATTGTAATATCTGCTTGAGATAGATCACTGAGGATCATGAAAATTTGTAAGGAAAAATTAGGTTGTATTTAAAAATAATTTCTTTTCTGTGCATCTTGCCTGCAGCTGCATTACAGAGCCTCAACCTTGCATATCTTACTGCCTAAAGAAAGCATTAAATTAGTGTTATTAGTAATTGATTTTATTAAAAGTACATTATTTCCACAAATAATTCATATTCTAAACAACTGATAACTTTTTCTTGTTTCTGTCTTAATATTTTCTCCTTCAGCTTGTGCTGGAGTACTTCCTGACCATGAAGAGATAAGATTGAGAGGAAGACTGAAGTAGTGTCTATAACTACTGGAGTAAAATCGGAGTAATCTCCTATAAGCCTGTTAAATGGCATCACATTTTGGTACTGTCATGTGATCAGGACCTGACCTATCATTGCCATGGTCTATTTTTGTCATGAGACAGTGACTTTTGCATAGTGGCACATGGCTGAACTCCAGATAACCTCTTTGGAGTCCATGTATTATGACTTCAGTCTTCTCCTTGGTTGTCTACCTCCCTGTCACCCCAAAACTTTGTGCAAAACACAGTCCTCAAGTCTTGGAAGGAAATTAGTATATTTTCTAAAACATGAATTTGTTTGCTAACAGAATATTGTGGGAAGAAGTTTTCCTGGAAAGATTCATTTATTTCATATAAATGCTGTTTGCTTTACTAGTTGTTTTAAGTTAGCAAGTCATTTGCACATTGCTTGTGATATCTTGATGGCTGGCATTTGGAGTTTTATGGATTTATTTTAATAATTTTAATTTTATGGAACTTCTAGAAATGCAGACTCTAAAGTAAGTAAATAGAAACATATGCCTGAGATGAATTCGTTTTGCCTACCAAGAATGTCAGCTTTTATATCCTTAATGTTCAGTTTGGTGGTAGTGCTGTGATTGAACAGCTGTTTTAGAGTTTCTGAAAAGAGTTGTGTGTGATAAAGTTAAAATGAACCTTACAGGGTGTCTTGCCTCTGTAAAGCTTTTTCTGCAGCTTTACTATGAATGGAAAGAGGCACTACAGTCCTGCTTTATTGAATCAACACAAGGACATGTATATCCTTCTGACAGACCAGTCACCTGACTACACTAAGAAAGATTTTCTTTGCCTTACACAATTTTTGATGTTGTTGTTCTGTGTTGTACCTCCTATAGCAAGCAGAAGAACAGAATTTAATAAGGTGGTATAAAAATTCTGCAAAATCTATTATTTATATTGTAAAATCATATCTTCAAAAAAAAATTATCCCACAAAATTTTGCACAAAGTTTTTCAGATCTGACTGAGATGCTGTTAGCAGAACTTCATTGGCTTTCTGTTTAGGCCAGTAATGCTGTGGAAATAAACTGTGAAGTTCTGTATTGGTGTCACTTGGAAGGCCAGTTTTACATGCCTTAGACATGACCTCTGTGGTGGTGCTGGTAGAGGCTTGTGGATCTAGGATTTTCTTATGTCATCTTTGATTATTAAGACTTGATTTCTCCTTAAAACTGGTATAAATTCATTAAACAATGGATGATGTTGGGTAATGTGAAACAGTTATAGAATACTGATTGATTTTATTTGAGACAGCAGAATTAGATCAGTGTGAAAATCATGAAAAATCTGAGGAAAATATAGTTTAGGGAATTAAGCAATGAATAACATCTAGCAGTCCACTTTCCAGGAATGTCATGTGCCCTATTGTATTGGGGAAGAGGTCTAGCATGCCCTGCTTGTGACTAGGTGTTTGCTAAGTCATCAGGATGAACATGATCTGGTTCCCCTTGGCACAAGGCACCAACTGAACCCACTAGTGTCAAAAAGATCCAGACTCTGTCTACCTGCGGTTACTTGCTTGTGCAGATACAGAAGTAGAGGTTGAGGAGGTGAATCTTGGTGCTGGATAGCAGAGCTCTGACTTGCAGAATGTGCTGTAAGTCGCAGTGATGACTGGTTCTGGCCCCTGACTTCTGTAATGCCTGAAAAAGAATAAGATAGTTGTCAAACTCACAGTGCTTTGGTATGAAGATCAGTATCACCACTTTAAAAATAGGACTACAGCATCACCAGTACTGAGACTGCAATAAAATAAACTAGCTTTGGCAAGTGACAGTTTCGGCCTGCGCTGCCATAAGAAACTGAGATTTAAGGTACTGTAGTGGGGATTGTTTTCAGTATTACAGAGGATTACTAGTCCAATTAAGTGTGCTACATTTCTGCAAAAAAATGTACTACATGTAGTTTGTTAATAAAAAAGCAATCATGCTGCTTTTAATAGTACTTTCCAAATTTCTAAGATTTTTTAAAAATCATTGCTTCATTTAAAAAATAGTATAGAGATAATGGCAGCAGCCTATCTAATTAGTCATATCAAAACATAGAAGAAAGAATCTGCCTTATTCTTTTACTTGTCTTATGTTCCTTACTCCTGTGGTATTAACAGAGTCTCGCTGTAAAAGAAATTGATTTTTCACTCCCAGGCAGGTCATTATAAAGAAGGTTTTAAATCATTTGGTCTTCTCATTTCTGAAATATAGACTTCACTTTAATCTCCTCTGCATTACCAGCAATAAAAAGCCCATAATTTGTGAAAAATGAGCTTTTTCTTCAATATGTCCTCTGATAAGTAGCATTTCTACTCCTTGATCACTTGTCCCACACCTGTTAACCTGCCAAGCTGGTATGCAGTACATCATGAAGAGGCTGTATTTATCTCTGTTGCATAGCCACATGAAGATTAAAAACCATGTTAGGGTCTGGCCTCTCACTTACTAATAAATTCCCTTTTTAGTTAAGTTGGCACCAACATTTGATCATTCACTGAATGGGTGCAGCCTCATGTTGCTATGCCAGAGTGCACACATCTGTGTCTTTGACACATCACTTTGAGAGTCAGGCAGGTATGATGAGTGCAAGGAAAAGGATTATCTTCTGCTGGCAGTGGTGGTAGTTTGACTGGTCTATTTCTATTTCTAGGAACAGATGAGTCAAACTACCACAACAATGCCAGGGCCGTCTGAGGTAGGATACTTTTTCCACAGTAGAGCAAGCATATTTTTAGGAGAGCTAGCTTGATGGCAGCTCACAAATGAAACTTCTGTACCTTTAAAATAGTATAGCAACACTGGTAGTTGGACTAGATTATCATTGTAGGTCCCTTCCAACTGACATATTCTATTCTATTTTCCTTAGGGAAAAAGGGTGGCCATAGATATACCTATAGTTACACCTCTTTGTGATTGCCACCTTACTGGAGCATCCTGTACTCCCATGTAAGGACCATGGTCAGCTCCCGTCCTTTTCATTCAGTGCTGTCGGAGCAGTAATGTCCCACTTCAAGCTGGTTTTAGGGTTTTGTTTGTGTTAGCATCTTCCCAAAGCTTGTTGCAAGGTTGGACAGAACATTTTTTCCAAAGTTAATTAGCCACTGAAAAAAGTATTAAATCTGTTCAACCTGCTCAATTTGAACCTGCTTAAATTGAAATGAGAAGGTCAAAACCACACAAAATCATATTCTTACAGAACTACTATTCAAAAAATGTGAGAAAAGGACAGACTACATTTTAAACGATGTTTTTGAATCAGATAGAGGCACAGAATTATCTTAGAAATAGACAGCATTATGAAAAATACTGATTCTTGAAGGTTCTCAGTGAACTGGATGACATTGGATAAAGGAATGCCACATACTGACCACTGATCATTTTAGTATCATTCACTTAGATGTGGAAAGGATGTATTTTTATATGCTTGCAAAGAGTGTTATTTGCTTCATGGAAAAGACAGCATGTGTACAAAAGCGACCAATGAAAACCAGATAAGAGTGAAGTTGGAAGCTGGAGGTAGCAGTCATGAATAATGTACTGCAGAGGGTGTAAGCCAAGAGCTACACAGTATAAACCTGCCCTCTAGGTCCTCTTTGTTTATTATGCGAGGTGAAGTGGAAAGCAGTCATTATAGTGTGTTCATCGAAGCACTGATTGGTCTGGTTAAAATAATGAGACCACTGGGACTGCTCTTTACCTGTGATCCAGCATGGACTTCTTTATTATTTATACCATTTCCCTCTTTCCCTTTGTTTTGATTTAACTCCAGCCAGCCACCAGGACAACATGGTTGCTGTCTTGCTCCTCCCCAGTCCCTTGTGGGATGGGGAACAGAATCAGGAAGCAAAAGGCAAAACTCATGGCTTGGAATGAAGCCAGTTTAACAGAACAGCAAAAGGGAAAAGATGAACAATAACAACAATGAAATGATACATGAAGCAAGGGATACACAATGCAATCACTTACCAACCAGGAAAAATGATGTCCAGACAACTCCTGAGCAGCAATCTCACAAGCAGCAGTTGTAAACATCAGACCACAGTTTGTGCTTGAACATAGTCATGCTGAAGCCACACCCTGCTCTGAAACAGCAGAAACCTGGTCAGCACCTTGTCCTTGAACATGATCATGCTGCATTGCTGGTCCCAGAGAGCAAAGAGTGCCCTGGACCACAGTGATCCCCAGTCAGTGAGTACTGCTGCCCAGCCAAACTCCTAGTTTGATACTGAGTCTGATGTATCAAATATCCCTTTGGCTAGTTTGGATCAGCTGGCCTGGCTGTGTTCCCTCCCAGTTTCCTGCGAAAATTAACTCTATCTCAGCCATACCAGCACACATTTAAACAGTATTTTCTATGTTATAGGAGACACAGAGTGGGAGGAGTTAAAGAAAATCTACATAATATAAATGTGGCAAAATTACTGTGAAAATAATATATATAAATAAAGTTATACTTTTGTACTACTAAACATGTACGTAGGCAGCTACTTAATACTGTAGATTTTTTGTAGAAAATCCTTGTTTTTCGACAATATTATGACTCAAACCTAGGTTTTTCTGAGTAAATTCTAATGTATTTGTAATTTGCAGACCTCACATGTTCTGAACTTTTATTTCTTAGTTGTTTTAATTTGCTTTCAGTTTGACTGTAATTCTTATGTCTCTCTGCTCTGCTTTCCCGCTCTTCTAGTATATTTTAAGGTCTGCATTCAAACAATCCCCTATCTGTTCTCTAATGATACAGTGCTGGGTTTAGATTCTTATGGAACAGTATGGAAATGCATGGTAAAGCCTCTTTCTGCTCTATACAAATCCATTTTCTCACATGTGTTTGTATTACGTCAACCGGTGTTTTCATCAGATACCTCCTCATATAGCAAGTCATCACTGTCTGTAAATCTACCATTTTCCAGTTAGTAAGAAAGAAAAGACCGGTTCTCAGAGTGCCATTTGGTCTTGCTAACTCAAAAATGGAGCTGCCCTCTGAATTTCCAGTGTCACTGTGTACCTGTCCTGGCTACTCAATATTTGCCAAATATATTATGAAATAATTGTCCAGTGACAAATTGAGACTGTGTATAGGCAGGAAAGCTTTGGAAAGCACTTTGAAAAAAATATAGCAGCAATATCTATATAAATGATAAATCTGACATTCAGAAGACTACCAGATGTCTGGATTTCCCCAGACAGGTATTTTTCTTTCTGCCTCATCATTCTATCTTGGGAGATTGTGAGGAAGTTCTATATTTTTCTGAGTTTTCTACTATTCAGTAGTACAGCTAGGCAGCTGTATGTCTGGAAAGTCTGGACATGTCCTCATTTTCTGTATGGTAAATACAGTATGCATCAAAGTGATGCATATATATGATGATATATACTTTGTATGTAGGTGTAGTTTCCCATGGATTTTACTTACTGTGGAAGTTTTAAATGGAAATTGTGCACATATTTCTGTCTGGAAAATCCTGGGCAAAAATACGTTAGCCATAAACACTTCCCGTGGTAATGAATAAGCTTGATTTCCCTCCTTTACCACTTTTCCTACTTTTTCCTTTCACAACATTTTCATTGGGCGAATGCATTTTCTGAATTAAGAGTTGGGTGACTGCTCACACTCGCTTTGCATATCCTCCTTTTGTTTGTATCTTGGAGTTTCCGGCATAACCTTGTCATACATTTAGAGATATTTTAAGGTCAATCAGATGCCTACTTCACTCTAAAAACCTGCTCCCATGTCTTTTGCTGATCAGCTCTCCTTTTGATCTTTCCATCTCAAAATTCCCTCTCCTTGATCACTATACCTTTCCTTCAATGCCTCTCATTTTCCCTCCTGCTTTTCTACTTCAGGAAGAAAAAGACACTTTTCAGACCCTTCTGTTCTTGATTTGTCTGATCACTCCTCTATTTCTGCTTCCTTGCCCCAGTACTGCAGCTTTTCATACCTGTCCTTTGCTGTAATACCTATTGCTTCAAAATGGTCTGTGACTTAGTTCTTGTCAACACCTAACATGATCTTACCCCTATGCCCAATTTAAATCTTTGCATGTATCTCTTTGCTCCAGCAAAGACTAGCAGTAAGTTTTCCTATCACCTCTTTTCTCACCAGTTGTTTCTCTTACATGAGCCATTGCTCAGTAAATTACATAGAAAACTGGGAGCAGAGAATATTTCTCACTGCGTGATTTTGCAGAGTACCATGTATATTTTTAATAATACAATATAAAAAACAATAGACACCATGCCTATAAATGCCTTCTTTACAGTAAGGAGCAAATTACAAAGCTGCTGGCATGTTTCTGTTCCAAATTGAACCGGAATTTTTAATCCCCGTTTTAAAAATTCGCTACTGTATGGATGTTTGCTGTTGTTTATAAGAATCTTAGTGCCACTGTTGCTTGGTCTGCAGAAGAGGGGTACCCTGGAGAACCCACTTTTTCAGAAATTCTCACCAGAAGGGTAGAGTGAGATTTTAATCTTTTGGGTTGCTACTTGTTTTACTGACATCAACATTGCTAAAAAAGGGTTTCTGTTGGCTGCTGTTGCTCGGAATATCTCTATATTCCTATTAAGGTACACGACAGTCCCCAATATGCTTGATGTACAGCAAGTAAATAGTGTTTATTTGGTAGAAACAGAGTTCAAGATATTTTTAGTACATATACTACCACCTTTATCAGTAGAAACCAACACTGAGGTTTAAAAAAATATAAATCTTCACATTTTGGCTCAAAACTGAAGCTAGATTTTGAAACCGAAACTGGGACTATGCACCCCTCTGTACTTAAAATCTTTATTGATTGAGAGAACTGCTCTTTTGCTCTGTATATTCCCTTCTTCTCTCACATATTCTTTCCTCCTTGCTGATAAGCTTCTGCAATAAACTTGAAAAGACAAGGTGGCTTATTTGCTTTTTGATTTAAGCACCTTTAAGAAACGTCTTTTATAAGAGATAGGTACACTGATTAATATATCTAACATATCTCTGCATTTGTAGCACTCTTTTTTTCTTCTACCTGAATTTACAAACCTTTTTTCCTCTTTTAAACGAATATTAGAGGAAAAAGAGTGTTTGTCTTTTTTTTTTTTTTTTCTAAAATCTACAATCTCAGTACTACTTGTCACAGTTGAAATATTAATACATGAAACATTATATCTTCTTTTGCCTTAAATGTGACCTATTTCTGTGGAATGTTTTTTCTTTCTCTAATAAACTAATTGATGACTGTGTATTAAATTTTCCAATCTGAGAGGAAATAGGAGCATTCATAAAACATGCAAGCTTAGTCATCCTTGATCATCCTTGAGGCTTTACATCAGTACATGCTTTGAGAGTGTTCTGTGTTGGGTGGGTGCAGCAGAGATGAACTTGAACAGGACTGTCTGAAAATCAGATTGTGTTTATTTTACTACTAGAGAGGGTTCTCTCTTATTTTCTAAGCTTATTTCTTTGAACATATCTTCTTACTGCAAATTTAACTCTTATATCAAGTATATTGTACTTTTTTTTTCCCCAGTGCTATTGAGCTCTTGTCTTTCTTTCTTTTTTTTTTTTTTTTTAAATCCTAGGAACCCTAGATAATGCAAATATTTATCTTCCTGATGGTGTGAGATTGTTTCCAGCATCCTATACATGAACTTTGTTTAGTCTTGTTTCAAGTGATTAGGCCAAGAAAGACCAGATCTCAGTGACAGGAAATTACTCCTGGCATTCATTCCAAGTTTTCCTTGAGTCAGTTCTCATTTGCCTTGTACCACCTTAAGCTGTTGTTTTCCCTCATTTATCTGTGTCTCAATTCTAATGACGGTTGTGACTCATACAAAATCGCATATGCCTTTCTTTGTCTGAATGTTATTTTCATCAGTAAGAAAGCCTGGTATTCCCACAATCTTTAGCTGCTCAGTTGTTCTGTGTTGGTGTTACATGGTTACTCCCTCTCACGGAAGTATAAATCAGAAGGTGGTGGTTTTGGTAATGCCACAGTCAGGATAAATCTGATACTTTTAGCAGCCTTTCTGAATTCTTGACCAGGCTTTTAGCTAACAATATGTCAGCATAAACTCCATGGAAATCAATAGTCACCTATATCACCATGGATTGGGCCCAAGGTATTTTGTGATTTAAAGCATGTTATTTTTTCTGCAAAAACAATTTTATGTGCTATTGATTTTAGAGTTATACTGCTGTTTGAGCTCCTCTTCTTTTTGTACTACTTTTCTAGCACAGTGTTCAAGGACGTCATGGACACCCCAGATCTGGGGTCAAGCCATAGCTTACGATGTACTTGTGCCAGTAGCAGCATCTGCTGTTTGCTATTTTCTTTGGACTCAGCTTTAAGCCGACAGAAATTTACACATGGTGATCTCTTTGGATATTGGCTTCTGAAAATAACATCCCTTGGGTTTTGAATGAGGGACCTTTTAAACATGTGCTTGTGTTCTGTGATGTGATAGTTTTCTTTGGAAATGTGGGTCTTCTGTATTTGATCAGGGCTTAATTCTGATATGAACCCTATTCAGTTCTCTCTGCATTTGAGTTTTACATCAGCCGAGCTCCAGTGACTACTCCTGAATGGTAAAACTTGACATGCAAGTATGTATGTATGTATGTAAGTATGTATGTATGTACGCAAGTATGTATGTATGTATGTACGTATGTATGTATGTACGTACGTATGTATGTATGTACGTATGTATGTATGTATCTATCTATCTACCTATCTATGAGGAAGCAAACTTGGAGTCTGCCTTGCCATATAGACGTGTGCAGACAAATTGGAAGTCAGTGAACCCGTGCTAACTTACAACAGTCTAAAGCATGCAGCCAAACCTCATGATAAGAAGTGAAAACTCTGTGTGACAGAGGTTTGAAATCCACAAAAATCTACTCCAACATAGTAATGTAGCCTGTATTCACCAGGTTATCACAGTGTTCAGGCCAGCAAATTCTGTTGGCTCAAAGGTATCAGTTTAAGGCCACTAGAACTTCTTTGACTCCTTCAAGAAACAGAACCCCCCATGAAGCAAACAAGGTAAAGATAAATATAAGATGAAAGAGAACTTATGTAGGGAATAATAAGAACAAGGAAATGATACTCATATGGTTTACACCTTCTCACTGATTTTTAAAAGCATAGGTGACTATGCAGGATCACAGATTAGGGAAAATTGGTTTGAGGTGTACAAAAGAAACAGCAAAAACTCATGCGCATCTAATTTTCTTTCCAGTAACTGTGTTTTGGATTTAGTATGAGAAGACTGTTGATAATACACGGATTTTTTGGTTGTTGCTGGGTAGTCAAGGACTTTTTTGGCTTCCCACGCTCTAGCAGGTGCGCAAGAAGCTGGGAGTGAGCAAAGCCAGGACAGCTGACCCAAGTTATCCAAAGGGATATTCTTTAACTTATGATGTCATGCTCAGTATATAAATTGGAGTTGACCAGGAGAGAAATATCACTGTTTGGGAATGAACAGGCTATTAGTGCCATGGACAGTGAGAAATTGCACTGTGCATAATTTGTTTTGTATATTCTATTATTATTATTCTTGTTATTATTATATCTTCCATTGCTGTCATATTAAACTGTTCTCATCTCAACCGACAAGTTTTCTTTTTCCCTTTCTGATTCTCTCCTCCATCCCTCTTGGGTGAGGGAGAATGAGAAAACAGCTATGTTGTCCTAGTTGCCATCTGGGGTTAAACCATGACAGGTAAGCATAAACTTGTCAGTCATATCACTCCATATTCTAAAAAACTCATTAGGATAAGTGATCTAAATTCTCTGTATATCTCACTTCATTAATTACATATGTTTCTCACATTAGGATACCTGTTTCTTTGCCTTCATGCACTTTTTGTTTTCATGTTTTCTCATGCTGGATTACATTTCAGACTGATAACAGAGATATTAAACCATACCATAACGATCAGTAGCAGACTATTGCCTGGGTATAACTGCGTGTCTTTCACAAAAGCAATTGAGAAATGCGTAAAAATGGTTTGTGAATGAAAAAAAAACCATCAAAACATAAATATGAGCATGCCACTGCAGGCAGTCCCTCAGCAAGGGAAGATCGAGTGGAAAAAGAGTGAAGGTTTCCTGTCTTTGATTCCTACCTTACGAGAGGCTTCTTTAATGATTGCTCTTTTGTGTAGCCAAAGCAATGCTCATTTATCAGTCTGTGGTTTAATACAAATGCATCAGGATGAAAACTGAAGGAGGATGAAGGTTAAATGACATGCACACCCTAACTTAGAAACTACAGGGCTGATGAATGTCTCAGAAAAATGACTGAAAGGAAATCTGTTTTCAATAGACCCTGAAAACAAAAACAAAAATGAAGTGAGCACATTTTGATTTAATGGTATATTTACCTAATTCTGAATTACTGTAGAACTCTTTTGGAAGTGTTTCTCATAGTAGCATTAATACCAAATGAATTAATTGAGATCAGTGTTATTACAGTGAATAATAGCAAATAACTTAATACAATTATAGGAAAATAAAAGTGTTAGCAAAATAATTTATACACGTAATTCTTCATTGCTAAACTCCTATTTGTTCTCCCTTGCGTTAAGGTCTCTCTGCTTTATTCTACTCTCACTGTTGAGGCAGAGTTAGTAATTCTGGTGATTCACATGTGAGGTACAATACTGTGATCCCCACAGGTTTTAGCTCATTCATACTTCTCTGTACCTATATCTCTAGACTTCCAAGGTGGTATCACAGATATCCTCATAAATCTTAGGGGACTGATTGACTATCAGTGATTTTGCTGAGTTTTACAGAGGAGAAAGAGCCTGGAAAACTTGTCCAGGGTTGAATTTGAATATGTGAATAATAGTTTCAGCCCAATAGTCTTTTCTTCTGTCTCAGTGCTCCATTCATTTACGCTGATAGAAGTCTAGAGAAACTTATCCGAGGTCAGTGGAATTACACCAATGTAAAATTGGGGTAAATGAGAGGAGAAAGAGGTCTCAATGTCTGTCTCTTCTAAAGGAGCTCTTATTTTTCAATGATCAAGTAACTAAGATGAGGAATAATCTTATTTCTTGTGTAAAGAATTCAATTAGAAATCAAACTAAATGTTTTTTGACTTTTCCGATCAGATTTCCTCCAATCTAATGTGAATGAATCAGATAAAGAGGATTCCTCTGCCTATCTGATTATACCACTGATAATTGTAAATTTGAAGAAAGAATAGAGCAGGATGCTTTTGTAATCTGATGGAGAATCCTTATTTGATAAAGCAAAGAGAGAAATTTGACCTAGATTAATTAAAAAAGTTTTGAAGGTGATAGTATTAGTTAAGCTTTGCCTTCCTAAGTATGGCTATTTAAAGTTGACAGAGAAACCAGACAGAAGTTTTATTCATTTCTTTTAGTGTTCGAGGAGATTGCTCGTTCTAGAATCAAATGCTGAGGTTTTTCTGTGAGTGCTGTGGGAAACATCAAGGGAATTCGCTCTTCTAGCCTCTTCAATTAGACACCCTTTCAGGACTAGGCTTTCTTTCTGGGAACTCGATGTTAGTGCTTAGGTGAAGTCCCTAGACCCTAAAGAAAAAAAAAAAAAGAATTCCTGAATTTAGGGACACTTCTGCGGTCTGTTATGTTGTATAAAAGAAACAAGGAATATTTTCTCATTCTGTCTTCTTGATACCTGATCTGCAATAAGCCCGACCTGTGATGGCTGAGCGTGTGCTCCTGTGTGTTGGAAGAGACTTCTGCTATCCTTCTCAGGCAGCTATGCAGGAGTGGCCTGGAGCATGCTCCACCACAGCAGATACTACAGAGAACTTGCTTTTTCCTACTGTATTGGTAGATTTTATATCTGCACTTTGCAGGAGAGCTCTCCTGAGTCCCACATTTCCTCGAATGGTGAGGAATGTTCTTTACACTTCCATTAAGCTGTAATCATGAAGAATACAGAACACTTTCTACCTTATAAGTCCTATTGCAGGAACTGGTTTTGGTTTCAAAGTGTGTCTTGAGACTTTGGGGGACTTTAACTTCAGTGAAACTACTTTACCTGTTTCTACTTTTCTCATCACCCTTATTTAATCAAAAGAAAAACCTGGCCATAATTCAGAACTGAGAGGGTTTTGAATAAAAAAAGCCCAAACCCTAAACAATGCTCCTCTCCTTCCCCAGCTTTGATACAGAAGCCTTCGCAAATTCTTCTTCCCATTTTCAGCTGTACAGGTAATTGGTGCCTGGCAGCTGATTTCTAATGTATTTCTTTGGCTTGGCTTTGTGATAATTACCTAAATTTACTCATTTAGAGGCATCACTGCATGTGGTTTGGCAGGAACATGTTTTCCTAAAGAGACTTTCATGGATACTTTTCTGCCTGCACTGGAAGCTGCGTTTAGTGTGCTGTACTTCAAAATGTTATTGTTTGCTTTATTTAGTCAGATAAACAAATATTATGATAATGAAAAGTCCATGAACAAATGGTGACAACAGCAGAGCACTAAACATAAGAATTAATTAACAAGAACAGTCAGCTATCCCAGATGTCTGATGTAATTTCGAAGAGGGAACTTGAAATATTGAAGATGTTCAAAGCAGCACTTAGGAGGGTGAAAAACACCCATGCGCTTTAACACCTAAATTACAAATGTGATCCTGTATCTTATCTACTTGCTAATAAATCAATGACACCAAGGTTTGCATGCCTACAGCTCATTAGATGCAATAAGGAGGGCTATTCCTATGCCTGTTTTCTGTGTTTCTCCCAGTTCTGGATATTTTATAGGGATGGGACGGGAGCCAATGAACAGAGGAGAGGTTCTCCTCATGGTCCCTAGTTCAGATATTTGCATGTTATTCATGGCCAGTGTTTCTAACATAAACATTTGCACTAATTTCTAATCTATTTTACATGTTTTGAAAACCTGACCCAGTTAAAGGATCATACTGAACCAGGAGTGTTTCTGTCACATCTGTGTTTTCCCCCATTTCTTTTACAACACTCTTTTTCTGTGCTACATGACTGCTTTATGCATCTGGCCTTACTCTTTGCTGAGATTTCAAGGACCCATTTGACAGCTAGCTGAAGGGTGAGGTCCTGCTGTGCATGTTAAGGTCCAGGTACCTCAGACCTCTGATATGTCCGGATCAATGCAATGTCGCTATTTTAGTTGCCTGTAAATAGCAAGTAAAGTTGCCCAGAGGCTTCCGTTAGCCTTGTACAGCCTGAAACACTACATGTCACCTTTTAAACTAGTGGACCTGTGTTGGTACAAAACCTACTCTGTAGATAGTATCTCAGCTGCTGACCTTGGCAGGAGCAGTCTCTTGGGGGCCAGTCTTTCTGGTTGACATTGTCAGCCTGTGGTTCAGCTCTGTCCTGAGGAAAAGGGACAAACTAGATTTCCTATTGCAAACTTTGGCACAACCATATGCAGTTGAATTACAGCTGGCAGAGGTAACTCGGGTATTCTGTGAGGCACGGAAAATCTCCTTTTGTTTTTCCTTCTTTCATTGCCATTAGGCCTCGGCTAACTATAATTTGCTCCTAAAGAAAAATTGTGTTGAAAGGTGGTCTGTCATCCTCAGGCATGACCCTGGGAATTTTTAAAAATATAATAACTTCTTGCTTCTCTTAGTTAAGCAGGTGCCATCATGGGGGGAGGTTGGTTGTGAATCCAGATAAAGATAAATGTGAGGTTTGACTTCACTGGAAACAAGAACTGGCCCTGTGTGCTGAACCTGATTTGCAAAATGAGGAAATACTTACTAAAGCAGAGCATCGGCATATTTTCAAATTAAGATCACAGTGAAAACGAATACAGTGCACTCAGGTTATTTAACTAACTAGATAGATATGAGAAATTCTGTCTCCCTTGAGTAACACAGGATGCCTTTTGATCTCAGTACAATAAGAAGGAAGACAGAGCTCTGGATGTCTTAACAATGTTGATTTTTTATACTCAATAAAAGGTTTCCAGAATTGCAAATATTTAGAGTGAGTATATGTTCTTGTGTAGTCGTTTTTTCATGGCCACATTATCTCTATTTAGGAAGACTCTTTTTCTCTGGTCTTACTCCATAATAAAACTAACCATTTGCGTGCCATTTCTTTTTCATAACAGCAAATGACTGTCACTTGTGCTGAGCCCTTCCTAGAGAGAAAATGCAGTGTAGCAATGTCAGGTTCTACCTAACGGGCTTTCTCCTAAGAAAAATTGAAGTCTACTTACAATGGAGCTGATTCTTTCCCACTTCTATTTCACATATTGCTTTCTCTTTTTTCTCCTGGATATTTCACCAGCTTCCCCTTTCTCACGGCACTCGGGGATTTCCAGGAGCCTGACTGTGGTGTAAATGTGCAATACTAGAAGCAAATCCTTGGTTAATATCTGTCATCTGCATGATGTCGAGCACCACTTCTGCAGGAGGGACTTCTTGTGTCACAGGGAAAGCCAGATTTTCCAGGTGCCAGCTATATCTCTGGCTTAACAAGGGGACTGGTGCTCGCCCTGTTACAGTGCTTAGGCATATATTTCCAGCTGGAAACTTAGCAGTTATGTGGGGGAGAGCCATGGAAAGGGCAGCACAGTAATGTAGGAAGGTGGGTAGACAGATGGCCTGTGGGACAAACTGATGCTGGAATGGCTTACATACATTTATCTAATGTCCACATTACTCCTTTTATCCCATTTATTTTTCCTACAGGCAAGTAGAGTGTGAGCTGGTTTCCCTTGTGAATAACCTGAGGTGAGAGAGGAAGGGTCATCAGAGAGAATTGAAATGGGGCTGAAAAACAAAGCAGGTCCTAGGAGAGCAGATGTTGCCATGAGTGTGGCCAGAAATACATGACAGATTTTTTTTTTTTTTTTTTGAGAAAGAAAATGTGAAGGGCAGGTAAAAGTTGGACAGATTAATAAACAGAAAATAAAAAAAAAACAAAGCTAGGCAGTTGTGAAGGAAAAATTGTGTTGATTAATACAAGAAGCATAAAGACGAATACAAAAAAATGAAAATAAAGAAATAGAAGAACAGAAAAACAAACTTTCAGGATGGTTTGTTTTATTCTATTTTCTTAGCAGACATTCTTAAAATGCTTTAGGAAGGAGGTCAGGTCAGATGGCTAACTTCTGATTACTAAAACAAATACTGCTGGCTATTTCTCTGCTGCGGAGTTTACCCTTAAATAACTGGCATTTTTTGCTATTTTGAGTTAACATCTTAATGACATATCCCCTTACATTTTATTCTGGTTTTCAGTGTCACTCTTTCTTCCCTTGACAGCCCTAACAAGACTCCAAAGTGACATTATGGAACAGTAGTGTAGCATGGAATTACTTCTAAGATAAAAAGACTGTAAAAGTTGCCACGTGTAACATTATGGGCACTAGTTGGAACAGCTTCAGGGGGCAGATCTTGAATGTAATGTGCCTAGGAATCTATGACAGACTTAAAAGTCAACATTGGAGTTGTTACTTCACAAGTCTGTACCATGAATCTCATAAGTGAATAAAAAGGCTTAAAGATATGAAATGAGTTGAACAAATCTTGCTGTGAAAATCAAAACTTAGAAGGAAAATACAGTTGTTATTCACAAAGAAATCATTATTATTATATCTATTTCTAGATTTTTAGGACACTAGATTTTGCATATTTTGGTTGGCAATACAGAGCAGTAGCAGAGTAAAAATAGCTTACTGGTCTGTAGACAGCCTGTGGCAAAGGGCAAATTTAATGTGAGCATAGTCAAATTCATCCAGCTGTGTCTAAACTAATCCTGATCATCTACCAGGGACTTGGTAGAGCAGTTTGCAGCTCCTGACTATTTTGTGCATCCAGACCCTTTTTTTTTTCTTTTTTTTTTTTTTTTTTCTTTTTGCTTTTGCTTGTAGGGAGGCAATAGGGACAGTAACGTAAAACCAGAAACCGGAGTTTAGGTTGTAGTTAGTAACTGACTGGGTTATATGCCTGGGTTGTGCTAATTCAGAAGTGCCCTGAGGCTTCTCCCACCCATTCACTTGACCACTGCCCTCTGTGGAGGTCTATGTTTTCTGCATATGTCTCCCAAACAAGGAAGATCCTTACATAGAACGTTACAGTCCACCTTCCAGACCAGAAAAGAGTATCACTTGTGTGGTAAATGTAGATGAAGCTTGGAAAAGCGTGACTCATGCCATTGAAGGTTTTTGTACTGCCCTTACTGCAGAGGAGAGATAAGAGGAAACCACGCCAGCAAGACATGAGTATTGCCCCTACGCCTCTCTGTATCTGTGCAGGAAGAGGACTGCAATAAGTAGTGCCAGGAAATACTGTGTTCCTCACACAGCCAATTACTTGCAGCAGCAACTGCAAGTTTCTTCAGGCCAGCGAAAGGATGCAGAACCAGTACCCAGTTTCTAAGTATTTTGAACAGCTTTTAATCCCCTGAGTTTACAGGAAATTCTAGTTTCATTCCACTCCGCTATACCACTTCTTATTTGAAGGAATAACCTTCGCTTTGTCCCTCATCACTTCTCTGACCCACAGCACACGGTGTCAAAAGTATTGGTAAACTCCAGTGCCAGCATCAGCCTGGTCTAGCTGTAATAGCATCAAGATTTCAGCTTTGCAACCTCTTTACATATCATACATTCTTTTTTTATTTTCATTATTTATTTATTCACCCCTACCCCGCAAAAATATGTCTATAATAAAGAACGTCTGAATCTTGTCTCATGAAATGTCTTTTCCACTGAGGGGCTCAGCTGCTCATTACTGAATATTCTTAATTTTGAACGTGTTTGTGACTTACATACTTCAAACAATTCTCACTCTCTCCCCTTGTTTGTATGGAGGAAATGATATTAAAATGGTTGGAGACAGAAACATCCTCCACCTATCATTTACCAAAATGAAGATATTTTAGAATTACTATTTGTTAGTAGGTAATTCAACAGCAAACTGGCTCTTTCGGTGGTGGCTGCAGTGACTGTTTTGCTCAGAAAGAGTGGCACGTAGGAAGCAGCCAGGAACAACTACAAGACAGGGGTGGCTAAGAGGGCATCGGAGTGGTACAACTGGCTCACAGTGCAGAGTACATCATCTGTAACTGCTGAGGCTCTTACTTGGAAGACAAATTATCCCTGTTGATCCTCACACAAAACCAAACATCAGGAAAAAAAGGCTTTGGCAAGTCTCCTCTGGAATTTGTGACAATTCATTTAATTTTCCTGTGTCTCTGTTCCATTATCTCAGGAAGAGGACTAAGAATCCTTCCACTGTGGATGCAGAGCTATGAATTTGTTGCTATTTGTAAAGCACAGGGAGATCCTTGATTAGAAGGACCAAACATTTCCTCAGTTGGAAAAACCAAACATCTTGAATAAATAATTTTGTACTGGGCATTTTCATTTTATGAAATATGCAATGGTCTTAACAGCCTTCGATATACAACAAGCTTTAATCTACTTCCAGGTGGCCATCAGTCCTGGAGAAATATCTGATTTTTTCAACAACTGGTTGCTTCGGTAATGAATACTTCTAATGAGAGCAGAAACTAGTTACAATCAATACATAGTACAAAACACCTACTGGTTTACTTCAAATAGTGATGTTATTATTGTTACTATTCATAGTTCTAAAAAGGTGGCTGCTTGCAGTTAATTCATTAGCTTCTCTAATATCACACTTGAAAATAATGCATCCTTTGGAGGAGAGTGAAGGAGGACTCTTCGGAAAGCTAACAGAATATACATTAAATCTAAGCAGAGGTAACGAAATTAGGGGTTGCTTGTGGTCCAGATCACTTCAGAGAGACAGTTTTGCTCCAAATGTACCTGTGGTTAGTGAGGACAAATTTAAGCAATGTTTGCTTTATCCACAGGCCTCCAAGTTCCTGAAGATTTTGAGGTATTTCTACTGTTCATAACCTGTCTGACTAATCTTTGAATGAGAACTTTTTCAAAGAATGGCAGAGCATATTGATGATTTTTGGCATTTAGGGAGGAGATAAGGTGTAAATGGTGTTGCCAAAAATGTGGTAGTAGTATGCATTCTCCTACGAGTGCAGACTTACAATAGCCCAGTTGTTTTAGTGACAGCTGCCATCAGTGTGCATAAGAAACGCGAGACCCTTACACTGTTAATAGAGCAAGGATGTAAAAAATTGAATGAGATAAGCCTAAAAGCTGCCACATATTTAAATACACCCACTTCCATGAACACTTTTAAGTTCACTGAAAGGCTTCCACTTCTGATTGTTCTGGTGATGCACTGTTGTACTGAGGCTCCTAAAATAAATTAAGTCTTATTATCTTATAACTACTCTTATTGGAAAACACATCATTGTTATGTATGACCTCTATGGAGGGTGTCATTAAGATAGGGCAGTGTGTGCTGTTCCATAAGTATATACATTTTGCAGGTTAATGATAATGATAGTGCGTACATTCAAATTATGTCATTTTTCAGCTTCCTTGAAAGTCAAGAATTGGAACCCCTTGAATAGACTGAGATTATAAACACTATTCATGTAACTTTATATTTTGCAAGTCTCCTTTAGTGCTCTGTTATTAAAATATTATGAAAAATGAAAGAGCTTTGATTAAATATGCTTGCATGGATAAATTTACATTAATGTGAGAAGATTAATTTTAAGTTAATACCTCATTCAGAAAAAGTATTTTAGGTGGCATAATGAACAGGGTGCAATGATAACCCTGCAACAGTCCTCTGTTGAGGCAATCAAAAGCCAGGCACAAAGTGCTGTTATGCATTTTGGGGTTGTACTGATAATAATCGCCATTCTGAACACTCATTCAGCTGTGCCCTCTCTGCACCACAAGATGTCACTACACAATCCAGAATGATTTTTCACCTTTTTTTTTTTTTTTTTTAAAGATTTTTTTAAGCTAAACTGAGAAACATGTATATTTCTTTTTATGTGCTCTCAAGAAGAAAACAAAGCTCGTAGGATAACCTACAGTGAACACTCATCATGCCTTTTAAATAAAGTAATAGGTATAGACCTGTCAGAAACTTCAGAAGAACCTCCAGCTCTATTTCTTCTAAACAATAGCTTATAGATCCTGGCAACTGTCCTCGTGATACTGCTGCTGATCCATAAAAAATCCAGAAGCATGTTTATGGCAGTTGTTCCTAAGTGTAATTTTTAAGGGGGTTATTTCACTGTTTGCTTTTCCTGCTCATCTCTCCAACAGGCAGTACTGAGGGACAATCTTTGTCTTCTCCTACTGCCTCAAACAGATATCCAAATAGGTGGAAGTAGAATGTGTAAGAGTATTAAGTTGTCAAAGAATTGTGCCAGTTCTGAAAAATAACAGCAATTTCCTGTACTCCATGCTACAATTAAGCAGTCATAATATGGCAGCCTATAGATGCCAGGCCCAGAAATAATCAGTTGAAAAGATAATCACTGACAGAGGAGATTAATTTTCTGTTTTCCTGTTTTAGTGGAAAAAGGTGTGTTTAATTCTTTCTTTATTTGATTTATTTCTTGAAAGGATTGTGGTTCTTCACACTTCTGTTGCAGTTAGCCTTTTTTTTTTTCCTGTGAGATTAGACAAGGACGTATTGTCTACAAATATACCTCTTTATGGCTGCTGACTAAATTAGTAAATTACTGAAACTTCAAGTTAAGGCAAATACCACGACCAGAAAATGTTCTCTATGAAAACCTTGTGCAAATGAACGCTTCATTTTACCTCGACTCTGAGGTGGAAAGAGAAAGTCACACCTAAAGTGCTTTGTAAGTGACTCTGTAGTCAATATATGATTCTGTCTTCTGACCTGAGGCTGGCTGAGATGAGCACCATGGAAATTTAAGCCACCACAAAATATTTATTTACAAGCTAAAGATAAATAAGGGACTTCTGAGAGTGAGGACCACTGTATTCAGTTATATATGTATTTTGCTGAATTAAATCACCTAATGGGAAAAGGATATGATAAGCCCTTTTTCAGATGCAGCACACCGGCAATATATCTACAGCAAAAGAAACACAGATATTAATGCTCAGGTATTGCTGATTAGGTCATGGAAGAGGTAAAGTTCAGATGCTTCCTTTTAATTCTGTGATATTAAGCATACATCTCAGTTTTGTTAGGACTGTAGCTGGCAACTCTTTTTCACTCTTACACCTTTTCTTTTTCTTCTTTTTTTTTTTTTTTTTTTTTTTTTTAACTGCTTCTGTACTGTTCTTCTGTATTGCGCTCAGTGACATTACTGGACAGGGATGTGTAAGGGGAGGACTGGGTTGGACAGACCATGGTCATACAGAGGTGACTTTCTGACTGAGGAGGATGACTGTGGTTGCAGACGGATGCCAGGAGAACAGTGCTATGCCAGAGCAGAGACAGAGAGGGAGCTACATCAAGGATGGTGACCCCTGTTGTGTTAGTTGGAGGGAAGGGAATAGAAGTGTTTTCACTGAGGGTCTAAGGTGCTCCTGAGGTCCTTGAGGAAAGGGCCACTGTCTACCCTCGACATCATATGCAGGGCCATGTTGTAACTGCTGGGTTGTTGATCACCAGGCATGGAAAGAGGAGGGTCAGCAGATACCTAGAGGGAAGGAGGCAGTGGAAACCTGTCTTTATTGACGCTCTGACTTGCTTGGGAAAGGATGGTATTGAAACATTCAGTCTTCCCATGTAACTGTCACAGCCATGGCAGTGACCACAGCACATGGCATCATCTGTGGTGTTAAAAACCTTATTTATACCTTTCTAAGCCAGTGCCCACTCTATTTCCACCACAACCTTGTAGTGCCCAGGTGACAGCTTTACATATCCCGTCCCTGGAGGAGGTGACATTGGAAGTCTAACTGATATTTCCTGCAGAGCGAAGAGGGGCAAGGGAGAGCTCCAGGACTGAAGACTGACAGCAATGGAGAAGGAAATTGGAGAAATATATAATGTCATTCTGCAGTTATACCTGGGACTCAGCTGGCATTTGGGGCTACTACATGCTTTGGCTTATGTTTGGCACTGGTCAGGGCAACAACTTCATAATTGCGCTTTCATCTGCAGCATAGATATTAGAGGAGGGAACAGAGATCAGGAGATACTTGTGGCAGTGCCTGAATATGGTGAGGGCACAGAGGGATGCTACAGGGTAGAAATGTCTTTTTGGACTTCCAGAGTAGAGTGCTGAGGGCAATGTGTGATCCCTGTGAGATGAGTGAGAGGCCCCGTCCCCTCCTATAAGCTTTGCTCCAGTTTATGCTGGTTGTAATGAGGCTCAAAAGGAGGACACACATTTTTCTTTCAAATGGGAGGGTCTGAGAGTCTGCTGGTAGTACATGCATGGTTGCTATCAAGATCCCCTGCTGCAATCCTTCTTGAATCCACCAGCAGTGGATGAGCTCTATGCATCACTCAGCTGATGAGGTGGTGCTACTTTTTGTGCTGGAGCTAAGGACAAACAGTGTCAGAAGTTCTGAACTGCTGCAAGTCGCACTTGATGAATATTTGGCAGAATGAGAAGGTGTGGTTGAACTTATATCCTGGTTGATTTTTCAGTGGCCTCCACAATGGCAACACCTAGGTACATAGATCCATGACTCTGGGAGATGTATGTCAGAGTACAAAACCAAAAAGATTTCATGCAAACAACAAATCAAGTTACTGTTTGTGGTCCATGGTGGTCTGTGAGACCTTGGAGCAGGAGAGATTGATGTTTCTATACATTAACACAGCAAGTGTGGGCCCTCTCCAGCGGACATTTGAATGCATATTGTTTAGCTGTTTTGTAGGAAATAAGTTGTCATTATAAGGTGATAAACTGGAGGACATGTGGTCTCAGACTCTTGTGATGTAGACAGGTACAGTTCCATTTGAATGGATAAAATAAATAAATGGTATAAATGGTCCAATAAGCAAAACAGATAAAAATGGAACAACAAAGTACAATGAGAATTTTGGAGGTAGTGTACTGCCTCTTGAACTGGAGGCTTTGTATCTAGAAGTTTAGGTACCTACTACTGGTCAACATCTTGTCTGGAGAGTGGCATGATCTACTAGTAAGTGTTTGCAATGTGTACCCAGATCAACCACTTCAGTGGTCAAGCCTTGGCTGTGGCAGGCTCCCACATGTGGACATCCTGTTAGCGATTCTGAGAGTGGCTGAGGTGTCTCTCTTTACAGGATGTAAGCTGTGGTGCTTCAGATGAGCTGCCCAGCTCTTTGCATTGAGATACAGATGTATGCTTAGTGCAGTAGGTTTGCTCTGGTGCATCCTGGTTCTTCCCCTAAACCTTTCAACTCGCCAACTATTTTGCCATGCAGACATAGAGATCAAAAGATGATGGTAAGCACAATCCTTTCAATAGGACATTGTTTCAGAACAGTGGGGAAATCCTAAGGGCAATTAGACCTGCAGTAAGGACGAGGATGGTGAACATCAGATCACTTTTGGAGTGGTTCCTGAGAGCGACCTAAGGGAATAGCACAGCCAAAGCTACTAGAATGTCCTTCTAGTGTACGGTGTTAATTACAATGAAAATTCGTGTAATTGGGCCCATTCACTAATAGAAATCTTACATGGCTCAATCTAAAGGAAACCATTTTACTGCATGCATGACAAAACTGCAAACTACTGCTCTGAGAAGGTTAAAAGGGGAAAAAAGAAAGGTTTTAATATGGTGAAATTATACTAATGGCACGTCCTCAACCTTGAGGAGGGTTAGGATTTTTAATATGACCATTTAAAAGAATAATACTGCTCTCAGAAAACCTTTCTATTCAAAATGAATTACTTTGCTGGCATCTGACTGACAGATGTTTTTTAGTATCAGACACAACATACAGTACACAAGGACACATTTTCTCACTGGAGAGCAACAGATTATTGCCTGCATTGCTGTTTTGTAACATCACAACCTAGATGGCTTTTATGTTCCAAAAAGAAAAAGCAGGGAGGAGAAAGGAAAAGCTTTTGAAGATGAAAATAATTTTCCAATAACCCCCATTAACTACAGAGGTCATTGTGGCAAAATGAATGAGACTAGAAATCCACTAAAAGCTGTCGTATAAGGTATGTTGAGACTGACAAGCCTTTCACCAAGTAGTTACAAATGGGACTAATGGTTTAAACTTGTTAGCCATTGTCAGAGCCTCTGATTCTTAAGTCAGCTATGGAGGCTATGGCAGAAATCAATAAGGCATTGCTTACACAGTGAACAGCTAGACCACACAGATTGCCTGAAGGGAATTGCTCAGTTCCTCCTGTTCTGCAAGATGAAAGCAGGCAGCTGAATCTCCAGAATGACCGACCACAGTACTTTGGGGCAATTAAGTCTTTTGCCCCTTTGAGCAGTGATGAGAACAGAGAAGTCCAGCATGAGAAATTGCAGGCAAAACTCATGGTGTGTTTTCACCCATCATCTGCCTTATGAATTGAATGGCCTGAGACTGGTACATTTGTCTCAGAAGCCACAGAATGCATGGCAGTACCATCATTGCTATGAACCGACTGATAGCAAACTACAAATATACTACTGCTGATATGGACAGAGATATCTCCTAAGTCTGCCATTCTGAAACTATTGGAGAAATCCCTTCTTGTTGGCACATTTTGAAACATTCCTGTCATATTGATCAACTGTTTTCTGCTGGAGTACTACAAGGCTTCAATTAAATGAAGCATGTCTTTTTAACAATTATAGATGAGCTACAAATTGTCAGCAAGCTGTGAAAGAGAAATCTCGGTATGCACATGTTTGAAAGACAGAGGGGTGCTATTGCTAGATCTGGTGCTCTCGTACCCATCTGATTTAGTTGTAGCCTCCATTTCTGTCCAGTGTTGCACAAAACATGGGTATGTGTGCTACAACTCTGACAAAGTTCCAAAAAGGGGGCAGTGATCTATTAAAAAACCATGACCTCTCTTCTGCTCTCTAGATTGTGTTCCCCCTCTTCCAGATATTTAATAATGCAATGCTACATGTCAGCCAACTAAGCAAACCTTGGTACTATCCCTCTGTCCCTCTTGCTGCATTTCACCTCTTCTTTGTCCCTCCAAGACAACTAAAAATAATTCATACGATCTATTTCATTTATTTTGTCTACCTATGTTTGAGGGAAGACCAGTTCCAGAATAGTCAATAGCTTGACAGTCAAAGCACTCCACAGTTTAAGGGAGAATTAAAACTGAAGATTCTTTTCTGAAAGTGTGTAAATAGTGTGTAGATAGAACCTACTTGATCCAGGCTCAAATTTTAACAGTGTTATTGTGTAATTTTAGCGGTAATATTGTCTGTCATGTGTATGTTGTGCATATATGCTTTTCTGCTCGTGACTTTTTTTTTTTCTCTTTTTTTTTTTTTTTTTTTTAGCCCAGGTATGTTCTCATCCACAGTGGTGTACAAATTTCTGAAAAGTTTATGTGAGTTAAAAAACCACTATCTTTCACAAGCATAGCCCAAAATGACATCTTTCCTGCTAGAAAATGTTCAAATGGAGCAAAAGCAGAAAATGTCAAGGTTGTGAATTGATTGTTGGCACTTTTTTGTCTTCTGTCTCTCATACACAGTGCATTTTTTCCAGGCTCTCACTGCTCAGAAAATGTCTTTATTGTTAAACTTGCTTGATTGCTCATAGAGAAAAAGAAGACATCCTACTAGAGGTCACTAAGGAACTTTTTCTAAAAAATGCTTGCTAAATGGTATGGTAACAAATGTCTGGTGTGGTCAGAGAATGATAAAGTTTCAGATGGATACTGTGGCTTTAGTTCTTAATAGACTGTGTAGGACACCATCAAGTTTTTCAAATTTCTCATTGGGTTAGGGATAACATATGAACAAACCTATGTGCACCTTGGAGGAAAACAACAAAGTCAGAAGAGGTAAAATATGAGCCATTATTATACATAATTTACCAGCGGTTACCTTAACAGCTGAATGCCAGAGCCAAATAAAGGGCTTTATAGTTACATGGCAGCATGTAATATGAAACTTATTTCAGATCATTTACCAATCAGTGTAATAGTATATCTGTGGCAATGTGCATGACTAAAAGGTTCTGTGGTATCAATTAGGTACATTGTGCTACACCTTCTTCAGCAGTTTGTTGTTTGTGACAGATCATGGTATGACCATGCTTCAAGAAATTGATGGTGTCCATAAGCACAAAACACAAAGTTTTTTGAAAGAAGTCTTTTTTTTTTTTTTCCTTCCCCTTTTGTTCTTGCACAGGTTTACTCCAGAGGAAACATAGCGCTATGGCAGAGTATTAGCTCTAAGTAAACCTCCTCATTTATTTGGCTTTACATGGCTTTAAATTTCTGCAATATTTTTATTATAATTTTATGAAAAGTTGCTGGCAAGCATAAGCAAGTTGATAGTGGAAAACTCCTTTAAATGCAAAAAAGCTTCCCAGTGAGGCCAAGTCACTCATAACTGCCTTGATGCAGAAGCAGTTGATGATAAACAGAAGCTAGATCTAGATCTCCTGCTTTCTTTTGCTTAAACACAGTAAGGGAGTCAGAAGCAGAGGGATCAGAGTGTTCAATAAAACCATTAAGCAGTAATTTTTCTATGTTTGATTCAACACCACCTTGAATGAATAGCTAACATAGCTTTTGCAGTACTGAAGAATAATTTCTGTGAATGTGTTTTTCCATAACTCTCACTCCTTCCAAAACTCCTGAAATTTTGCAATAAGCGTAACACGAAATAAATAAAAAAAAATCTGTCTGTATTTATTCCACTTCTTGCTTATGGTGACTGACCATTCTGTCAAGTTGCTCTGATTGTCTGGTTCTCCCCTCTGCTCCGCTGACCCATATCTGGAATTGTTTTCTGTTGCCTTCCACTATTAATTTATTTTGAAAGACTATCTGGGCAATTCTTTGTCCTTCATCTGACCTTTTGGCATGAATTTAGACTGAAGACTTCTGTCACTATTTTTTGTATTCTCTGCATATATCTCATGTATAAGAATCCTGAGTGAGAACTCCCGGTTCATTCTCCAAAAAATTAGGTGTAAGTGGTAATGTTAGGAGAGATATATATTTGTGTTGTAATGGAGAGAAGACTAACTTATAGGCCGGATAGGACAGTTTTCAAGAGTAAAGATACTGGAGCAGAAGAGACAGTTGTTATAAAATCAGTTCCCATTATGACTGTTCTTCACTATGAGAAAATTTGGTGATTTTTTAATTTTTTGGAGACAGTAGTGCTCTCTGCATTTATTCTTACAGAAAGATCTGCATCCATATCTTCATTAGTCTCCTTTGTTGTTCTGAATACACTGTGGTTCTGAAAATTAGTGATTGAAGGTGAAGAAACAGCTCTGGAATTATCTCAGGGCTTAGGGAATGGAAAGCTTTTAAAATTAGTAACAGAACTTCAAGTCTGAGCCTCCATGGATGGGAAGTTTTTTAACTCTTGGAGTCTGAGGTCTTCAGCTGACACAAATCACTCCATTCTGGTTGGCATGAAGCTGTTGTGTTTTCAATCAGGTAGACCTTTTCAAGACTGTTGCTATTTCAGTTATGGTTGTCAAACAGGGAACTCATGAATGTGTGGATTGGTTGTTATCTGAGAGCACAGACAGGAGCACAACTTTGTAACCAGCCATAGAGGGAATGAAAATTTTTTTGTGAAGAATGCAAGACATGGATAGAATAGATGATATAAATTTGAAAATTATGTATTTCCCATAAGACAAGTCTAAAAAAACATCAATGTGTACTGCAGAATAGTCCAATGCAAAGCATCAGGATCTATTGTCAAAGAAAAGAAAATCCTGTTGTTGATGTATCACTACACAGGTGTGCAGAAGTGCTCTCCAGAGCTAGGGTGTACCTGGCATTATTCCCTTAAGCAGATCCAGTAGTGCGTTCAAGCAGGAGAGGTGATTGTTCCACCTTCTGTGATAGCTGGTGTGAATAACTCAGTGCTAAGAACTGCCTCTGGTTGAGGTAATTTCAAATTTAGTGACTTCCAGGCATATAATTCAGGATAAAATCCAGCTAACTAATGGATGAATTTTATAGCAAATCCATGAATGACTAAATTAAGAACTTTCCAACAATACAGTAATTTCACATGAGAGACTTGCACTTTGACTCTTATAGAGGAGTGATAAAAAATCATGCACTACTTCTATGGCTTATCATTACAAAAACTGCTAAGGGAATGTTTTTAAAGGTACTTCTTCAGAATTATCCATGGTTTAATACATTGTAACCTGGTTAGTTCCTTTTAGTGAAACTCACACACTTCCACCAAAGATGTTGATGTCACTATTAGTACAGCGTAAAGAGGCTTTAAACCTGACATGTTCACCTTTTCCAGGTCTGTTTGTACAGTCTTAGAGTGGTTAAGGCTTCTTTGTATAAATTGGATTCAAACCTCTGTGTCTTGGAGTGTACTTGGAGCATATTCCATCTTTATAGTAATGGATAAATGTCAAATAAAGATGTTATGGTCATCTTTACGCTTTATTCTCCAAAGCCCATGTTTTATTGTGGAAATATTACAGTCTTTATTATATAATTTGATTTAATGGAATAATCTTGGAAACTAGTAAGTAGAGTTCCTAGCTGAACAAGGGTAATATTTTTGCTTTGGGTAGCAAGTTTCTGATCTGAATGTGTTTGTATGAATATCAGAAATCTAATAGCACATGAGCAACTGATGTGCTTAGGCTTCATGAAAACATTTTGCATTAGCTAATACAATTTTCACAGGTTAAAAATAAGAAAAACTATGGGTCCAATTTAAAACAGGTACTTCATTATAAAACTAAAATTGAAAGAGGTCAGCAGAAGTACACAGTGCTTAACTGCTAAGAGATTAAGAGTTGGCTCTTGAAAAGTATAACATCATTTATGCTGATAACCACTGATGTGATGGCCATAAAATATATCTATTAAGGCAAACATTTCAAAACCTCTTTCAGAAGCTCATAGTTGTAATTCTTTTCTCTTTTCTTCTTTTCTCTTCGATTACACTTACTGTATAATCCATAATACTTTGAATGTTGATAAACATATGTTGCACACTATGTGTTATAACTAATCCATGTTGTTTCTCTTGGTCTGTCTCTCTCTAGGAAGAGAACTGGGGCAGTGTAGTGTTTTGTTTTGTTCTGTTTTTTTTTTTTTTTTTTTTTTTTCCCAAAGATCATTCAGCTAAACATTCAATTCTTGTGGGAGTTTGTTTCACAGCTGGGGCTGTCCCCTGAAAATGTGTTTCAGAATGGCGTCTGGTGGATTTATGTTTATTCAGTTGTTGTGTTACCACAAACTAGCAGCACCCTGGCTTGCTCAGTGGTTTGGATACCAGAATCTCATCTGTGGGCAAAAATGTAATAAAGAAGTATTCAACTGTAAGAATAAAATTGTACATATAGTTTCCTGCCTAGTTTAATTCCTTTTTTAAAAAATGAAGCCCCCCAAATTAAGATATTCTTAGAAGTATTGGAAATTCCTGCCAGATGATTTTCTCTGCTTTGTCCTCTTCATACAAGCCAGCAATCAGACTGCACTTTTGGTAAGAACAATGTGTTCTGTTTTAAAAGTTAGCTAAAAGGAAAATGGCTTAGAGCTTGGTTAATGGGAATTCTTTCAGTCATGGGTCATTGGCTTAATCCTACAAAATGAAATTTGAAAGGCTTGAATTAGTTCAACACATCCTAGATTACAAAGTTGTGTGAAAGCAAGTGAATAGCAGCAGCTTCATGAAAACAGATGGAGAGAATATATTACTGTACTGCTTACTCTTTGGAAAACTAATATATAGGTGGATTAATGCAAAGACATTAATTGCTGGAACTTGTTTTCAGGAAACTGGGAAAAAGGTTCCAGCATCTTTTTCTGCTCAGTAGTTTGAAAAATACCAAAGAAGTGTCTTGAAATAAGCCTGGTTCCTATATTATTATTTTGATCTACTTATTTTTCTAGTACACTATTGATGTTTGTTCTATTTCATTTCTGTCTGGGTCTCTTGGAATTACTCCTATTTTCTGACTGATCCCTGTAAAAGGGACATCTGGAAGTCTATACTTATCAAAACTGCATTTTCTCCTCCAGGAAGGTATTTCTTGCCAGTGTGGCTCATATCTGGCTAGCAGGTCATGAAGCAGTGTGAAATTTCAAATATTGTTAAGATTTATGCAAAGGGTTGATGTCCAGATATTGAACAACTATAAAACATAAATATTAGTGTACAGCTACATTCCAGAGAGGGATATAATGACTCTTATGTTTGCCAATAAAGTTTATATATGCCTTTAAAACAAAACAAAACAAAAGAAAACAAAAAACAAAACAAAAACCCCAAACAAAACCTGAAGTAGGTAATTGAGTATGAAAGTGAAAATAAAATCTAGAAACTGAATGGAGAGGTGCCTTTCAAGTCCTGTGGATAGTTTCTGGGCCACTGTCATATGCACCAGAACTGTTATAAGAATGGTCTTGAAGAGACCCGTGAGTACAAAATACAGAAGAACATTTTGTGCGATGTGGTCTTGTTGTGTGCGTAGTTGTGTTTTTTTTTTTTTTTGGTGTGTTTTTGGTTTTTTGTTTTTTTGTTTTTCTGTGATGAGACCTGATATGTGAAACTACAAGGGAATGGAAAGACAGTTTGCACTTAACCACATAGCTGTAAACAGATCAGAACTAAAGTATGGCAAGAAGCTGCATTATTTCCACCACATTATGGCTTGTAATGTCACCAGCTGAAGATTCTGAAAGTTTAGAGCTCAGATTCCTGCATATCTTCTGGTTTAAGAAGTCAGGCAAACAGAAATACTAAGTCAAAGAAAAATAGTCCTAGGTTTGGAGGAAATGGTAATTTATCTCATTCAAAATTTTTGATAACCAAGAAATAGAGTGTTCCTTTATTTCTGTGTCTGCCTAGTCTATTCAGGGTAGCTGTGGATCATATGCTACCTCAGCAGAGATTAGATTTTATGAGACAATCTAAAGAAGGATGTAGTTCTTGCATTTTCTGTTAACTTCCAGTGGGAGTTACAGCTGCTTAACTCTTCTTAGAAACAAGAGTCTAATATCCAGAAATTTGCTGGGTGAGGTGCATGGAAATGTAGGTCATACGTGTTGTATTGCACTTTTTTTTTTCTTGGTTGGCACCACTTCTAAGATTTTGCTTAGCATGCGGCCTGAAGAAATTTACTTAAGAACAACAGCTTTTGTACTTTCCTATCTCCTGTAGTATTCAGGGTCCAGTTTAACTAACTCTCACGATGATCACATTAGTGAGCACTGGAAGTATCGGAGAGGTGTGACACCTTGGCTACAACTACAGTTTCTCTGCAGATGCAGGACTAGGATTGCTGTAAACCACAAGTGCATTCACCGCACCTTAGATAGTGGTTAATTGTTTCTTTAAGGCAGTTGTTTCACAACAGGTGGACTAGTTGATCACTGTAGGTCCCTTCCCTTCCCTTCCCTTCCCTTCCCTTCCCTTCCCTTCCCTTCCCTTCCCTTCCCTTCCCTTCCCTTCCCTTCCCTTCCCTTCCCTTCCCTTCCCTTCCCTTCCCTTCCCTTCCCTTCCCTTCCCTTCCCTTCCCTTCCCTTCCCTTCCCTTCCCTTCCCTTCCCTTCCCTTCCCTTCCCTTCCCTTCCCTTCCCTTCCCTTCCCTTCCCTTCCCTTCCCTTCCCTTCCCTTCCCTTCCCTTCCCTTCCCTTCCCTTCCCTTCCCTTCCCTTCCCTTCCCTTCCCTTCCCTTCCCTTCCCTTCCCTTCCCTTCCCTTCCCTTCCCTCCCCTCCCCTCCCCTCCCCTCCCCTCCCCTCCCCTCCCCTCCCCTCCCCTCCCCTCCCCTCCCCTCCCCTCCCCTTCCCCTCCCCTCCCCTCCCCTCCTTTCCCCTCCCCTCCCCTCCCCTCCCCTCCCCTCCCCTCCTTTCCCCTCCCCTCCCCTCCCCTCCCCTCCTCCCACCCCCCTTCATAAATGCAGAGCAGGTAAGCAAGTTCCTTTTTATTGATGGACACAGACCCAGAGCATCCAAACTACGAAAGGCTGTCCTGTGAAATCCCTTTCATAATGTGGGACAAACTATCTGCTCAACATAATATAAAAAACAATTAAGGGTGGCCATATTTTATTGCCGGATCAACATGTTGCTTTTTGATGAGTCAACTTTAAATTTTGCTTTTATATGATGTTGCAATTTAAAGACTAATGGAACAGATGTTATGTTATTACAGATGTTAAAACAGATTTTTTACATCCCAGAATTTTCTGGGATGAATTGTATTTCTTACAGTGTTAGTATATGGTACATTTACATGAGACAACACTTTACCGAAGGGTTAAAATGACTTCATAAAGATGCGGGTATGTGTGGATTGATTTGCATTTGCCATGCATCTTCATTTTAAGTCCAGGCTTCCTACAATATTTAATTAATTTTCTCTGCAGCTTTAAATGGAGTGCAGCTTCTATTAAGTTTAATTGATTTCCCTGGAGGCTCACAGGGTAATGGTACATCTACTAAAGGAGAGCAGCTTCTAATTGAGGGTAGCTTCTAAACAAAGATACTTGTAGTTGAATACATTCAGTTTCAGGGCTGGTTTACTTCAATGAGGCACTTCCTTATGTTCAGAGATGGATGTGCTGTGGGGTTAATTGACTTGAAAGGTGCCAAGGTTAGCAATCTTTGTGACTGACAATTCCAGTGAGTAAGCATTTTTAGCATTAGTTTACAACGGAGAAACTGAGATACAGATCAAAGATGTGAGTCCTTGAGTTCTTTGTGAAAGTGTGCACCAGACAGTAAAAAGCCCCACAACTGCATCAAGATACAACTATTCCATGAGACTGGTTTTGAAGGCAAAACCTTGTCTTTCAGAAAATTTGAACTACCTTCCAAATTTATTAAAAAGTTTGGAGTGTAAATGTGGAATCAGGCAGCTGTCTCCTTGGAGATGCTAATTGTTGAGGAGGCTCTGACATTCTTCGAATTTATGTATGTTAACGTAGAAAACTCGGAGACTTTTGCTGTAGTGTTTTTGCATTAATGTTGGCATTGCAGCTGGTGGTGTCTGTCACTTGTGTGATCTTCAGGTACAATGTAACTGCAAAAGCCTCATCAGCAGGGCATTCCTAGAATAATACTCGGAAAATGTATACAAATGGGAAATAGGTGTCTTCACACTACCTTCCCTGGATCTATTTACTATTCTATTCTATTCTATTCTATTCTATTCTATTCTATTCTATTCTATTCTATTCTATTCTATTCTATTCTATTCTATTCTATTCTATTCTATTCTATTCTATTCTATTCTATCCCGTTCCGTTCCACATAGAAAATTCCCTTGAAAAAAATCCAGTTTGAAACATTGTACTGGATGATGGAGAAGTGGTCTGCATAGATCAGTAACAAGAGGAAAGTACTTGTGAATGGTGGAGAAAGAGGGTTGCATCTGTTACCTTGATAATCCAACTATTTGGGAAGATATCAGAAGAAGCTATTATAAAGTTATCTGTTATATTTTAGATATGAATTATTGTTGTGGTCTGTCCAGTAGGGAAAACTTAAAAGAAGTTAGACTCCAACCATAAATAAAATAAGTTATGTAGAATATATTTTATTTTCCAATATATTTTGCTAAGGAAGCGTAGGGATCCTTTGATATTCTCTTTTTTTTTTTTTTTTTTCAGCACAAATTCCTACTAGACCAACAAATAATGTGTTATTGTGATTTTCAGTCTAATCTTCAGAGAATAATTAATTATGCATTTTTTCAATGCTCTCCTTCCTTCCATTTCCCATCTTAAGTACTTCTGCTAGCTATTTAAAATCAGTTATTCCATATTAAAAATTGCCGCTTCCCCTAAAAATAAACTCGATATTCTGCCTGTCTGAGGAAGCAGTAAAGTAAGATAAAATAAAATGCTGCCTTTTGATGTCTGCTACTAACCACCTCATAGCCAGAATCAGATCTTGTAAAGTATTTGGGTCTCAAATGCTTTCAGGTTTCAACACAGCTTAAATATCTAACCACCCTTGGTTACTAGGGTTTTTGGCCACAAAATATAAAAACAGGTCCCTAGCTCCATATTTAGACACTTAAAAGGGTAACCTGATTTTTAGGAATGCATAGCCAGCTTCAAGAGGATTAAAAGGCACATAGTACTTATGAAAAACATGAAATCATACAAAGTTTAAGCACTTAATTTTAAGCAGCTCTACTTGAGAAGGTTGAGTTTAACTTGTTCGTAACTTGCTCCTGCTGCATTAAGGATAGCAATGCATTTCCTCCTCTCTGAAGAGTGCAGTTGAAATTGCTTAGAGAAAATGATGCTTTTCGCAATATAGAACTGATCATCTGGGGCATTGGTCTCTTCTGTGAACAAAGAGAAACTATTGGAAAAATGAGTGGCTATAGCTGTTTTAGAAGGAAAAGACAAAAAGGATAATTTTAAAAAATGGATGCAGAAGGTCATAGTTAACATCACACACTGTTGTACGACTGCTTTCATTTAAGTCAAGAGTGTTTTTATTCAATTGCATGCAGAGCATAACAACAGGACTAGTCCAGTGCAAGGAGCAGTTAGCATGACTCATTTTAGCATTTGCTGCTAATATCAAGAAATGCCCTTTAATACTCACCTGTTCACTTGGAATGCTGTCAATTGTGGCGTTACATGAATGTACATATGTGGTATAATTTCCTTGCAAGTAAGAAAAAATCAACAACAACAAACACCCAAAACCCAACACCAAAAACAACTTTGAAGAAATTCTAGCAGTTTTAAAATTCTGTGACTTTGGTCAAAGGACTGAAACCCCAAGTATTAAGGATTTCAGGCCTGTCAGAAGCTTCCTCCAATAAGAGGGCTTCTGTCATTCACAGTTGGGCACGTTCAAGATTTCCTGTGTTACTTACCTTCATGATGACAGCTTGAGTGTCTCAGGGGACTGTGGGATTTTCTTTCCCCCTTTTTTTTTTTCAAAGTGTTTTGAGTGTCAGAGGGAGCTGAGGAGCAATGGGAAGGAGTGAGAATGAGATGGATTTTTTGGTGTTTCAGCTACTGTCTATTAGATTTCAAACAAAATATTGGCAATTTGTTAAGCCTTTCCCCTCTAACTAATATTTAAAAGCATTCAATCAAGATTTTATAACGTGTCTAATGAGTTAAACTGCCCCATGATATTAGAAAAATATTACATATATAAATAAAATACATCAAAGCATTAAAAAGCTATTACACACTCTGAACATAAAATGGTAGAATAATGATGGATCCTGCCATGCAGCAAACATATTCAAAAATATTATCTTCCTGGTAATGAAATGCCATCCGTTTCATTTTAAGCTAAATACGTTAGACATATCAGTGGAGTCTGTGCTGACACAGCAGTGAGTTGAAATTGAAAATCTGAAATTATATATATGATTGGACACAGTGTTAAAGTAATTTATAGGAAAAACCACAAATGTGCTGGGTCTGCACCTTTTGGTGAACTCATTTTAGAGAATCAGATAGAGGAAAACTCTACCATTTCTAATGTGCTGTTAGAACGGCAGCTCGCCAGGGCCCCAATATATTCAGTATGAGGGGCAGAAAAAATAGGAGAGAAAGAAAGAAAGAGACTAGGGAGACTTGATTCAAATTACAACAATTCTGCATAAGCCATCAAGAAAATGGCATTCGTTTTCATCGCTCTGACCTAATATGATATAGCAGCTGTAGGGACTGTATTAGCTATCAAGACAAGTGGGAGATAACGGGGAAACATTTAGAGAGGGACAGCAGGATAGTGCTAATTTCAGCTTGGCTGCAGATGCTTCGTGTGCTTTGCCATGGAGAGCAAAGTGGCAGCAGGACCTATTATGATGATCATCTGATACCCAAAGTTTCAGCTGAAATTCAGGTTCTGCTGACTGGAATGGAGTCTCGGTTACACACACACACACGAGCATGCACGAACATGAACATGAACACACACACACACACACACATACACACACACGCATACACACACACACACACACGCATACACACACACACGGCCCACTGTGTGCACTGACAGTTTTTTTCTGTTTCTCTGTCTTTCGTATTTTGTTCTTCCTGGCTGGCTCTTCTCCAGTCAACCAAAGAAAACCAAAGAAACAACAAGCATCAGGAAGGGCTTTGTGTGCAGAGCAGCTCTCTATGCCTTACTCTCAAGGATCTTTTATCCTGTTTCTTGCATTTCTTTCCTGAATTTGGAATGTTTTCCATTTAGTTTGGGAAAAGAATTGGATAAAGAAGCAGTAATTTATTGTTAATATATGGATTCAGTTCTAGCATCATGATTACAGTTACTAATGTGCTAATTTATAGCATTAAATAACATTATAATAATTTAATATTTGTTAATCAGAAGTAAGGTAAATGGTGTGGTGCAAAATCTAAAGTTAGACAGACATTATTGCAGAGCATCTACTTTCTAAGCAAATCAGACACACAAGCCATTTTGGGGTTTATTTTTCGCTCCTTATCTCTTACAAATGCCCTAAATTAACCCGATTTTTAAAAGTACCATTGTTCTGATTGTCTTCAGATATGGTAGCAGTCAGAAAACATGAAAAAAGGTGATGACTGGGACTCTGAAAAATATTTCATATAGTTCTGTTTAACTACTGTTCTTGTGAAAAAACAAACATAAAAGATCTTTAGCTTTGGGAGCATTATGTAAAGAGTGTTTGCACTTTATTTTGGATGGGTGTTGCTTGTTTCTAGTGCTAGCAAATGTTATATTTTAATTCTTTTCATCTAAAAGTTTTGTAGAAACTGCAGTAACTGGTAAGTCATATTCTGCTCATTTGAGAACTATGACTGAAGATGTAGTTTCCACAAAGAAGCTTGTGTACATTGCGATTACATTTTAGCCACATTGCCTTCCCCACACCTGATCACATGGTCCTTTAGTGTTGGGCAAATACATTTTGCTCTGGGAAAGTCAGAGAAGATCTACCACACCACTCACTTGGAAACCTCCTCCAGAGGATCCAGTGATGATTACTAAAATGTTTCTCTCCTTAGCTATAGATCAGCTTCTAGTTCATAGTTACCATGTGATGCTGTCACCACTAGCCCCACAGTGTGGCAGGTTCCCTGTTGACAATGGCAAGAGCTGTTTGGACCAGACTTGCCATCCCCATGAGTTTTCACTCATGTTGGGTCCCAGGGACATACTTCCAGTTTGAATTTGTGAGCTTCAGAGAGCTGCTTTAGGGTGTTCCTGTGAATTTCCTTTCAGTCTTCTCCAGGAAGCTCTCATGATGGTACTTTTTAATTCTTAAAAGCCCCTCTGAGAATGATATGATGAAAATAAAGCTTATTCTTAAGTGGCTTATTCCCTAACTTTTCTGGGCTTTTTGTCTACCCCATGGACAAAGTTCCTGTCCCAAATGGGAAATGATAACAGTTTTTATGTGTGACTCTCTATAGCGTCCCCATGGGTCTCCTTACTAAGCCTTCAGGAGGGCTGATGTTGACTGGAGTATTTTCCTAATTTTACAAGGTATCTTTCTGGGCAGTTCTTACCTGAAGAAGTTATGCAATAGAAGCAGGATGCATACGTGGGGTTAACCTATAGCACAAAGTTACAGTGCAGGACAACTTTTCAGCACTTTCATGTTGATGTCTCTATCGCCATCATGGACAAAAATATTTCCTCTTCTACTTTGCTAACAATTTTGAAATCAAAAAAGGAAAGAGAAAGAAGGAGTTAAGTTCATCAGTCCCTATTGCATCTGATGATATTTGTCTCAGAATATTTAAGATGTGCCAAGGGTAATACTTACTGCTGCACCTACATTACTTGGAGGTCACAATAATAAGATGGGGACTATTGCTTGTAGCAGTTTACCTGGACTCCATCACTGAAATGCTTTCTGGATATGTTGTCTGATGTTTGTGGTAGGAAGCATTGAAAAAAAGAGTTTCTTCCTGATAATTACTTACCAAACAGAACAAATCTGGAACAGCTGATGTTCCAGGAGATCAAACTTAATGAATGATTACAAATCTGTAATCAACATTTTACAGCATATGTACATGCTGGTTGACTTGTATACACAAGACACAGAGGATACCAGCATGAATTTTTGCTCTTTATGGATTATCAAATGAGTTCTCTGCTGCGAAATGGTAGGTCTGTTATTCTCTCTGTCAGCCTGGTGTTTGGTTGCTATTCTTCTGTTCCTTCTGCTACTGCTATCATGTTTCATGTGTGACTTGGTTTGTAGGTCGGATGTAAACATGATATTTATTTGCAAATAATAAATTTGTTGCATTCACCCATGACGGAAACTGAAGCTAACATTAGTTTAACCATCAAGGATTTTAACAGAATACTGCTCAAATCATTACAATGAGTAGGGCTGATGACTCACAAAATTAGACTTTTTAACAAATTAGTTAATGACTGACAAAACTACCTGAACATCTCTACTCATCAAAGGGATTTCAACAACACTATGAAAAGTGGTGGAAGAAGTATACTAACGTGGTCTAGTACAATCCCACACAAGTGTGTTATCAGGCAAAGAACAGAGAGAATTATGTTGACATGTCTAGATAGACTTACTCTCTGTTAATCAACATTAACTCAGTATCTTGTATGTCTTAAGTAACTGCTCCATTGGATATTGCTTTCATTACATCACTGTAGCCCAACTGGCAAACTTATTCAGACTGCAGACAATTATGGCATTGACAGACATTTTTGAGAATGATGCTACACTGCAATAAATTAATCTTATAAATGTGTCCAAGCTATTTTTATGTCTGGAGATAAAAAATGAATGCTAGTAAATTATTTGGAAGCCCTGAAACAACCACATACACTTGAGAATTGGGACAAGTTTTCAATTTTGTATCTTTTCGTTGCTGTCTCTGGAGGATTGAATAAAGTGCTGAGAATTTATGATGTCAGGACAAAATGGATATCCTCTGTGAGAAGAAGAGGCAGGATGTTAAAGAGCAACTAAATCTGGAATGGAATTTGTGTGGTGCCAAAAAAGTCAGAAACCCAGGCAGCTTTTCTTTGGAGCATTGGCTAGAACAGGGACACCTACATTGCTTTGGAGTGAGGTCTTCAGTAAATGGACCTATATTACTGTAGAAATGGACAATATAGGCAGCAGAGACACAATGAGGCAAAAGAGGAAATCTGAGAACCACAGTGAATCGCAACCTGTTCTGAGAAGGTGTTGAGTGCTCACATTGAATCTAAAATTTTGCCACACATAGGTTTTTTATTGCAGGTAATTAAAAGTGAGAATGAGTAGATGTTACAGACACTATTGTTATGGTAAGCACAGAAACTGTGCTCTTATTTTTTGATTGGAAGTAGACTTCCAAATTTCAATCCCGCTACTTCTTCTTTCATACATATGAGATCTTTCAAATACACAAGGATCTTTCAAGTGTGTAACCACGTGAACAGTAATAGTCTCATTCTCTCTCCTCAGTCTAAAGAGGAAAGTGTTTAGCTTGTTGGACTGTTCGCAGAGGTTGGTAAGCCTTTTTGCATAAGGCTGGCTGTGAGCAGTGGGCCCAGTAAGCTCATTTATTTTTGCCTTCTTAGAAAAGATTCCAGAAATTCAGTTTTATCTAATCAAACATAAATTGGAACTGTGCCCCAGTATCAGGTTTCATGGTGGCAAATGAGTTGTAGAAGGGTTGAGACCGTAGAACCATGGCTTCTCCTGATTGACACATAGCTTGGTTGTTTGCTTTGCCTGTTTTCCGTGCTTGTATTAAAAAGTTTTGATGCAACTCTTGTGTCTGAGATTTGTTTTTGGTCTCCAGAGTGATCTCAGAAGGAATATTTGGAGCTTCTGCCAAAATAGTGGGACAGATCCTTGTCTCCACTACACTGGCATAAATCCAGGTCCATCTCATTGATTTCAAAGAAGTTACTGGAGGTTCATACCAGTGTGCACAGCTCAGAATGTCAGAGCTCTTTTGGGATGAATAGTGTTCAGTTTAGATGAACGTGGCATCACAAGGTCACATCGTTTTCCTGTTGTAAGTCAGAAAGTATTTGCTGATTCCTAGTTAGAATTTCTCCTGATGTAGGGGGACCATGTTATCAATCCTGTACTAGGTGGCCATGCTTCTTCCAGTTTTGCTCTCAGTTACAATGGGGCTGTTCTCAGCTGCATTCATCTTGTACCTACTGTCGCCTTAAATCTGAATGTGAGATGAGTGATTTGCTACACTTAGCAAAATTAATTATTGTTAATTATTATTAATATGAAAACAATTATTAACAGAGTTTCATGATAAAGAAGATGAGCTTAGACTTTGCCCTACATAAAGGTGATGGGTGCTTTGGAAATGCCTGGTGACAGCTGGAAAGATAGTCAAGCCCCCACATCCATGCAATAGACTATCTCTTCTCACAGCTAATATATCACCAAACAGAAATGCAGTTACTGTTTACAGCCTTCCTGTATTTTCCTTCGAAGCCTCTCATGCGCTTGATATTTCAACTTTTGATAGTTAGGCAGTAAATGAGTTAAACAATATTCTGTAGTGAGATTTAGACTGAGGCAAGCCCCTTTCCTAAAGGTGTAAGCACTTTTGTCTAGTGATAGTAATACAGATAGGGATCAGGGTTGTTAATCTGGCTGTAATGGGAGTTCCACAACAAGGGGGGAAAAAAAAGGAGAAAAGCTGTAGGTGGTTCTCTTTAGCTCGTGGTAAACAACATCAGAATCAATGTATTTTCTTTACTCCTGAGGTGTTGGTTAGTGCACTGGAAAAAAAATCTATTTCTTTGCCCCATTTAATACTTACCAAAAACCCCAGATGTTTTGTCCAGTAATACGTGATAAGAGGGGGATGTTTTTCTGCAACTAAATGAATAAAATTATCTGAAGCAAGCTCAAATGTCATCACTGTGAAATCTAGATAAAGAAGTGATGTAGGGTTTTCCCAACATTTTATGGCAATTTGCATCATTTATGCCAGACCCATAATGATGCAAATTACCATCAAGTAGGATATTTCAGGCCCTTGAAATGCCATAAAACTGCAGGAGAAATAAATTATCATCCCAGAACTTTATATTCAAATGGTTGTTGTGAGGAATGAACGTAAACCAGTCTCAATGGTTCCCCAAGTCTGCTGGGCACCATGCCAGTCACAAATTATTTCATTACAGTAATCCTTTGTTGCTGCCAAAAAAAGGAAAAAAGCAGACAAAAAACCAAATTCATATATCATATCGACTAGGCTGAATTAAAAAGCTTATATGATCTGAGATTTAAAAATAAAAGACAAAGAGAGCATAAGAATTATATTATTTGAACACAGAACTACAGTTTTGTACCTTTTCTGTTAATACTTGTTTTCTGATTTTACTGACACTTCACACCCTTTGTATCAAGATCTGAAATGAACTTATTTGTACAATTGAGAAAATAGATAATGCCTTTTTTGCAGAATAAACTTTTGACCCTTATTTGTAAGAATCAAGCTAGACTCTTCACTGTAATTTTCTCTGACTTCACCAATGTGTATTCTTTCTATTCTTTATACACTTCAGAAGAAATTTAAAATTTTTATGACTACAAATTAAAAAAATAAATTATTCTCATCTGAAATTGATAACTTTGGCATAAAAGCTGTTCAGATGTATTTATTTAAGCCAAGAGAGCTGATTCTCTGTGCTAAGAGAGAGCATCTGTTTTGCTTCCTTTCCTTTCCTTTCCTTTCCTTTCCTTTCCTTTCCTTTCCTTTCCTTTCCTTTCCTTTCCTTTCCTTTCCTTTCCTTTCCTTTCCTTTCCTTTCCTTTCCTTTCCTTTCCTTTCCTTTCCTTTCCTTTCCTTTCCTTTCCTTTCCTTTCCTTTCCTTTCCTTTCCTTTCCTTTCCTTTCCTTTCCTTTCCTTTCCTTCCTTTCCTTTCCTTTCCTTTCCTTTCCTTTCCTTTCCTTTCCTTTCCTTTCCTTTCCTTTCCTTTCCTTTCCTTTCCTTTCCTTTCCTTTCCTTTCCTTTCCTTTCCTTTCCTTTCCTTTCCTTTCCTTTCCTTTCCTTTCCTTTCCTTTCCTTTCCTTTCCTTTCCTTTCCTTTCCTTTCCTTTCCTTTCCTTTCCTTTCCTTTCCTTTCCTTTCCTTTCCTTTCCTTCCCTTCCCTTCCCTTCCCTTCCCTTCCCTTCCCTTCCCTTCCCTTCCCTTCCCTTCCCTTCCCTTCCCTTCCCTTCCCTTCCCTTCCCTTCCCTTCCCTTCCCTTCCCTTCCCTTCCCTTCCCTTCCCTTCCCTTCCCTTCCCTTCCCTTCCCTTCCCTTCCCTTCCCTTCCCTTCCCTTCCCTTCCCTTCCCTTCCCTTCCCTTCCCTTCCCTTCCCTTCCCTTCCCTTCCCTTCCCTTCCCTTCCCTTCCCTTCCCTTCCCTTCCCTTCCCTTCCCTTCCCTTCCCTTCCCTTCCCTTCCCTTCCCTTCCCTTCCCTTCCCTTCCCTTTCCCTTCCCTTCCCTTCCCTTCCCCTTCCCTTCCCTTCCCTTCCCCTTCCCTTCCCCTTCCCTTCCCCTTCCCTTCCCCTTCCCTTCCCCTTCCCTTCCCCTTCCCTTCCCCTTCCCTTCCCCTTCCCTTCCCCTTCCCTTCCCCTTCCCTTCCCTTCCCTTCCCCTTCCCTTCCCCTTCCCTTCCCCTTCCCTTCCCCTTCCCTTCCCCTTCCCTTCCCCTTCCCTTCCCCTTCCCTTCCCCTTCCCTTCCCCTCCCCTTCCCCTTCCCTTCCCCTCCCCTTCCCTCCCCTTCCCCTTCCCCTTCCCCTTCCCCTTCCCCTTCCCCTTCCCCTTCCCCTTCCCCTTCCCCTTCCCCTTCCCCTTCCCCTTCCCCTTCCCCTTCCCCTTCCCCTTCCCCTTCCCCTTCCCCTTCCCTTCCCCTTCCCTTCCCCTTCCCTTTCCCTTCCCTTTCCCTTCCCTTTCCCTTCCCTTTCCCTTCCCTTTCCCTTCCCTTTCCCTTCCCTTTCCCTTCCCTCCCCTTCCCCTTCCCCTTCCCCTTCCCCTTCCCCTTCCCCTTCCCCTTCCCCTTCCCCTTCCCCTTCCCCTTCCCCTTCCCCTTCCCCTTCCCCTTCCCCTTTCCCTTTCCCTTTCCCTTTCCCTTTCCCTTTCCCTTTCCCTTTCCCTTTCCCTTTCCCTTTCCCTTTCCCTTTCCCTTTCCCTTTCCCTTTCCCTTTCCCTTTCCCTTTCCCTTTCCCTTCCCTTCCCTTTCCCTTCCCTTTCCCTTTCCCTTTCCCTTTCCCTTTCCCTTTCCCTTTCCCTTTCCCTTTCCCTTTCCCTTTCCCTTTCCCTTTCCCTTTCCCTTTCCCTTTCCCTTTCCCTTTCCCTTTCCCTTTCCCTTTCCCTTCCCTCCCCTTCCCTTAAGACCTGGATTAAACTCAACTTGTTTTTGAGTATTGCATGTCCAGGCAAAGTATTTGGCTATTGCATGTTCCAGGCAAAGTTGACTGATATCACACCGTACCTTGGTGGATAGGTTCTGCATTCTGAAGCACTGATCACGTCACCAAAATGGAAATGATTTTGCACATACCTGTTAGCATGCCTGCTCACTGCACTGTTGCTAGGAATGGAAAATACTATGTCTAAAAGAAAAAATTCCTTTGAATTTCCCTTAGCCAAAGTGCTCCACAAGCACCTACTATAAAATCTGCACATTTTGGTACCCATTTTTTTCGAGTTTTTCCAAAGTCATCTGGACATAGTCCTGGTCGAGCGGCCGTAGGCAAAATTTTCCAGGACAAGATGGTCCTGCTTGAGTAAGGGGTTGGGTCAGTTGGCCTGCCAAAGTCCCTTTCAACCTCAACCATTTTGTGACCCCATGGTTCTAATACTTCTTTATAGTGAATGCACCCAAAACATGGTTAACAGAAATGATTCATAAATGTGAAAATAAATAAAGTAAATATCAAGCTGTAGCAAGAGTGGAGGGACAGATCTTGGAGCAGGTCATCCTGTCAGCTTTAGCATGACTCATACACTGAGTAAGTGAAACAAATATATTTCTGGAACATTCAGTTCTCTGCCACCTGATAATGGTCTGTTGTTTTCAGCTGTGAAATAGATGGGGTGGTGAAAAGTCCAGAGTCTTCCAAGCACTGAGCTGCTAGAGTATGCCCTGCTGTTTGTGGGTGTGATGAAATATGGGTGGAGCCAGGAGAGCAAGAAATGTGAACCAGTGCTATGCAGGAAACCTATAGGGACAGGATATTTGGTCATCCACCCCCCTTTGCCCCATTTTCTCTCCCCAGGAGCACAGCTGACTTCCTCTCCAGCAAACCAGGGTGAGAAATGCTTATGCTGCAAGGATCACTAGGAAACCTGGGGGAAAGTGGGGATCCTGAGGTCCTCATGATACCCACGTGTCTCAGGGTTGGTTGGTGTCCAGCTGCTGTTGCTACAGCACAGGGGAACACTGCAGTCTTTAAAGGACTGAGAAGTCTGCAAAACAGCGAAGTGCTGTTATCCCAGTGCTACAAATGGCTGAACCATGAAGCTAAGTACAACATGTCCAATGAGGCCTGTGGCTGTGCAAGGGCATGAACCTGAGCCTCCAAAAAACTCAGGAGATTCCGCCACAATCTGTATAAGTAAGTTGTAAAATGTCTTTCTTTTCACCAAAACAAACCAACTCTGACCAAAAAAAAAAAAAAAAAGTCATTACCTTGTATGAAAATACTTATTTTTTCTGTGCTTTTTAGTAAGCAAAATTGTCATTAAGAAGTAACAAAAGAAAGCTGTTGTAATTGACCCTCTAAATTACATTTCTATGCAGAATTTTTAACACTTGTGACTTACAGCTTTAATACACCAGAAAAAGGAGTTTATTTTTTTTTTTATAAGGCAAAAGTTATTTTATTTTCATTCTTTCTTCTGTAATGTAAAACTAATTTGGGTATTTATTCATTTGTATTTATGAACATTTTCATAGTCTTATCTTTTTCAAATGATTTCTGATTTATTTTTCTTTCCAGATTAGAAAGTTTGAAAGGACATTTGTAAGGATTTGTATCCTCCACAAGGATGTTTTCTCTTGTTGGGACATCTGAGATGGCCTGAAGAGCAGTATCAAAAAGAGAATTCAATTATAGCCAGAGAATTGCCATATTTGCAAATGGTACAGTAATGACTTTTTTTTTTCTTTTTTTTCTTTTTTCCTTCAGAAAATACCTAATTGCCCAGTAGAAAAAAATGTTGGAGGCTATTACTAAGGCAAAGATTTTAGAGAGGTTAAGAAAATTTAAATAGATCCCCAAATCCACTATCCATCTAGCAGATAAGATAAAAACAATTTAATTTTAATACGTAAGTCATATTTTACCTAATTTCATTAGAAAAATCCTGAGCAGTTTACAAACTGTAGCGATGAGGCAGCAAATGAAAAGCAGTCTACTGTAACTGTATTTCGTACAGTCTTGTATTTTGACCTGAAAGATTCTTTACTACTTCTGTAAATAACTTTTTCCAGATGAGATACAGACCACCAGGAACTTATTAGGAAAGTTCCACATTTCATCTTGCTTCTATATTCCTTTGGAATTTTTTCTGCAAGAACACTTTTTTTTTTTTTTTTTTGAATGGTGGTACGAATAATAAGAATTTCATTTTCTATTTAGTGGCATTAATTATGTGCCAAGTCTGAACAATTTCAAGCTGTGCTTCCATATTGTAATTTTTCTGTATTGTAATGGAATACAGTTACCTGTGTTCTTCAGCATTAGTGTTTTCAGCATTACTGCCTGGTAATTTGTTTTTATTGTGCCTTACTGAGGACCAGTAGGATGCTCTCTATGATTAAATTCAGGTGAACTGACCAGCAAGTGCAAATTGAAGAAACACCAGGGTAGTCCCTGTTTTCTCCTGCTGGTGCATGCTGTTGCCTTTTTCTGACACTGAGTGTTGTTCTCTTTGAAGTAATTCCTTATTCTGGACTCCCTTATGGGGTATAAGCCATTAGTGTGTTATTTGTATTTTTATGATTGTTATTTCCTCATACACTGCCTCACAACACAGGGTTCCAACTGTGTTTGCAGAATCTGTTCAAATCCCTTCAATTAATCAGCTCTTTAAGTTGTCCTGAGTCACTCTTTTAGGTCCATTCAGCACTTACGGATTTCTCAGGCAGAGGGCAACTTGCTCAAGTAAAGAGACAGGTTGGAGAAAGTGCTTTCATGGAGGTAATGAGAATGGAAGAACACTCTTGCTAGGATCTGGGTGACCTGAGATGAGCCTCTTCTAAAACTAAGTGAGGGAAATTATTTTAAAAGTGAGAGGTGCCTTTTGGAATCCAACTTAAGACCAGAAAAGAAGTCAAAATGAGAGAGAAGGACAGAAAAAAACCACTTCATGCTGTTATCTGTAGTAGTAAACAAAACGTCTGTTAGATCATCTAGATCATAATTTGCCCTCTTTTGCTGCTAATAGCGTATTAGGGTAATAATAACAGGGAAAAGCAAGGTACTGGGCATCATCACTATCAGCTTCAGGAAGATGTGCCATGGCAGGAAGATGTACCAGGAAGGTTCAGGTTAGACATTAGGAAAAGGTTCTTCACCCAGAGGGTGGTGGAGCACTGGAACAGGCTCCCCAGGGAGGTGTCACAGCCCCAAGCCTGACAGTGTTCAAGAAGAGAGTGGACAATGCCCTCAGACATGTGGTATGAACAGTGGGGTTGTCATATGCAGGGACAGGAGTTGAACTTGATGATCCTTGTGGGTCCCTTCCAACTCAGGAGATTGTATGAAAAAGTAAATAAATAGCAAAAACATTTATGATATTCAGATAATTGCATAAAATACCTCTGGATATTCTCACTGGAATTACTTTCTTTCTATGAAAACAGTGCAGACTAATCTTTTAAGTTACAGGATAAGTCAATCCAGAACAAAGAGCTGGATCCAGGACTGTCAGTGCCTTCTGATCTGGTCTAGTCACTTGTTACACAGAATCACAGAATGTCAGGGATTGGAAGGGACCTTGAGAGATCATCTAGTCCAATCCTACCATCAGAGCAGGAACACCTAGAGGAGGTTACTCAGGAACATGTCCAAGCGGGTTTTGAATGTCTCCAGAGAAGGAGACTCCACAACCTCCCTGGGCAGCCTGTTCTCCTCCAGTGTTCCCATTCAATGCATGAATACCAACAAGGCAACGGAAGAGTCCATGCTGCTGGCATTTCATCATCCCTTCCTGACAACCCTGGAGGATGAAGCAATAAAATCTTTAAGGGCATGTGAGCCCTCTTGCTGGAACTTCTACATTTCCCTGAACCCAAAAGGCTTCTGATAAAATGAATCTCTACTAAAGGCATTCCTTATTTCAAGCAATCACAGATCTGTCTGAGATCCCTCTTTCTGAATGCTCACATTTTCCTCTCACATGCAGAGCTGTTGATGGATGGAAACAACGCAGTTTTTAAGAAAAATGTAATGAATGTAAAGACATAAACATATATCTTTGAATTGTGTTCTTGAAATATGGCTGTTCAGTGGTATGGTTCAATCTACATAGGATAAACCACTCAGCATTCACAGTGGTTTGCATTTTGAACCAAGACTTTACCTTTTTTTTGTTAAACTGAGATTTTTTGGATTATGTATTTCTTCTAGTTTTGAAGACAGGTTTTTTTTTTCATTGTATGTCTTTAACCCATTTTTCTGACTGAAATAATTTCCCAGTATAATTCTAAACATGAAGCTAGGATAAGATAATTTGTAATTTCACTTTTCAGGAATTATTCATTACATACCATTTTAATCTATGTTGAAACCCATGGGTCACAACTGAAATCAAGGCCAAATTTTATTAAACACAGTGCAAGTTTTAAAGCAATCTCTGCTTGGAAAAACGTATATAATTTTCATGGATAAGAATTAAGAGTTAACTTCGAGAGCTGGTCATCTGCCTGGGCAGAGGTGACATAAGTTGCTGATGTCCTGGTATTTTTGTGGCAATGGATTGTCTATGCTCAGGCTTAATTTACAAGACAATTCTGTCTGTTTTAAAGGCTGGTCTGAGACCTTATAGCCCTGACATAACTTATTTGCTGTTTTTATAACCCCATATTTTTGTATATAAGTATGCTTCTGCAGTGGTTGTCCTGAAGATGTAAACACTTTTGACCTTTGATTCGTGCAGAGTTCTCTCTGGAGTGAAGTGGTATTGCTTCTATGGCATGGTATAGAACACACCAAACTATATTTAACATTCGGATATCTTTTATTTTCTAACAGGCTTTGTGACAATTAAAATAACTTCAGGATTACAATTTGCCTATTATTAATTACTATTTTATATCGTTATTATTTCACAAAATCAGCAACGGCTGACTGCACCACTGCAGACAGTTTTACAACCAAAAGGTCCTTGCTTGTCTGTTTCTTGTATTCTGTTAAATATTTCTTATTCCTTCAGATTGCACTACAAGGACCATTTCACTGTCCCCTTTGGCTTCTGCATCTTGCTTCCAGCATGAACATACAGGTAATAACCATTCAGCAGGGCCATTACCTCTTCTAAAGACTATTATCAAAATGGTCATTATACATAATGGAAATTATTACAGGCAGCTTGAGAGATTTTTTTGAGACATCTCTACAGAAATAGGTGGCCCTTTTTAGCCTTAGACATTGGTGGGAATAATACTAGGGCACAAAACACATGCCAAATGTTGCTTTTTATCAAAACTTTTCTAGCTTTTAATGTCTTTCCAGTATTGACTTCTGGATTAAATTGATATTTGTACAACATTTGTGAACACTACCTGTTGATAAGTATATAAAACTATAAGTGCAACAATGAAGAATTCTAAGTTTGAAAGAGAGGGTATATTTTCTTCTGAAAACGCTAGAAAGTTATGAGTAAAAAAGAAATATTATAATATAGCAGGTTTCCAGTCAGGTATATACTTTACAGAACAGTTAGAACACACTTTTAAAATGATCTCAACCTGTTCCACTACAGAAAAAGAGACCATATGGAATCATTACTTTTTACAGCAGCATTTGTTTTCCAAATGTTAATATTTCTTTTTCACTTTATGTCTGAAATGCAAAATCTTGGCTAATCCAAGGAATCTCTCCAAGTGAGTTGAGCTTAAATCTTGAAGAGATGTGTCTTTTTGCTCTACTTCAACAACTTTCCCATTCCATCCACAACACTTGCAAGAATATTATTTGCAGCCCTGCTGCCCCACTAATTTGCCATTCTGCAAAGAGAAATTAAACAAACTAAAATGCATTTACATCTTCGGTTTGACACAACTGATTCTGAAGAAATTCTGTTCAGTGGAACAGGCTGGATGGCGGGGGGACGAGGTGGTGATCTTTTTTTCCAATTTATTCATGACTTTCACCCAGAGGAGACTGGCATTATTTATACATATCCTTTGAAATTTTATGTGTTAGGAAACACAGTTCCAGTGTGCCAGATTTACTTGTAACTATGTCTCTCCTCTCAATTCTACCCTGTGTTTGAGTCACAGTTTAAAGCAACTTGCTTTTAATAAGACCTGGCTGGATATGGGATTATTATGAGTATTTTCCTTGTCTTGATTATCCCTGCTACATGTTGATTACATACTTTTCTTCTTAAAAAACATTCTTTCTTTTGGGATATATGCTCTGCCCACTCTGCTTCTAATAATAACACTTATCATTTGAAGGAAATCAGAAAGGGCCTTCTTACGTAGCCTTTTATTTTCCTTCCCCTGTCATGTAGTTCATTCATCTCCTTTTTCATCTTGTTGCAGCTATATGGATATCTCCCAAATACATTGTATTTCTCTTAGCACAGTTCTTGCTGAAGCGGCGTAGCCTTCTTTAAGTCAGACCATCTCTTTCTGACACGGCCCTGGCTAACAGGAGAGCCCTGAGCTTTGAAATGTGTGTGAGCAGTTAGTGCACAAGGACTGAAGCAATAACAACTCCAACCAGAAGGTGATCAGAAGAAAGATTCTGCCCTGAAACAAATTTTCCAGAATGCTGCTTAATGACGGAGGCTTTTTTTCACCCCTTCAGAACTCTTTAATCCAAATACATAATCCTCCAGTAACCTTTTATAGTCGGATAATGATGAGAATCTAGACATGTACACGGCTTGCAGAGGGGCAGAAACAAGGACATCTGGCATAACATTTACTTTTGTGGCTGCTGAAGTGCACTTGAATATGAACAGGACACTTCTGAACAATGACAACATCTATGCCATCTTGTGTCACACATGTTACAGAAAGGCTTGTAAGCATTCCCATCCTTTTGACTTCAAGTTTTTCCTTTCTCTTCTCAGCTGTCCTGCAGACATCAAACACATGACTGTTGTTGGACATCCAGCCCTCATGGCCTCCGGAGTGCAGGCATCCAGAAGCTCAGGCCTTTTTCTGTATTAAAATCTCACAATTTCTGGTATCAAGCCATCCGTTACATCTTTTGATGTTAACAAGTTACTGTGCTGAGTGACAGCGATTGACCAAAAAGAGTTGTTTGTCTCAAAACATCACTAGAAATAGAAGACTGAAGATAAACTTAGTCAGAAAAAATTTCTGCTTTGGGGCTGGTTGCTTTAAATAATCCGAATCTGTGATTTCCCAGACACGATGATAGCATGTGCCAAGAATAATGTTTCAATCACATAGTATTATTATCGGTTGTGAATTCATGTATTTTTCCCCCATTAAATGTAGGTGGCAAATATGACAAACTTTGGACCTCATTCATAACTAGCACTGAGGAACACTCACTCTCTATGGAAGAGAGCAATGGCATAAAACTTATGTAAATTTCAACTGTGCTCTCTCTGAGACCTGTTCCTTGTAGGTCCAGGGAATTAAGTCTCTGTGGCAGCTTGGAAGTCTCATACTCCCCTTGTCATGCAACACCTTTCATCATTAACCAGCACTTGGTCCAAGTATGTGATTTCTATCAAGTGAAAAAAAAAAATTGTCAACAATTAATAATACCTGCATTCATTTAGGTTAGCCAAGAGGGACTGCCACACTGAAAATCACAGCCATAAACCAGCTATGTTACAGTTATATGCCTTCTTTGCCTCATTTTCAGCAGCAAAATGAGTGGGTGGAACAGGGGCAGTTATAGGAGGTTTCTTGTTAACTTTAATGTTAGCAAGACCTTTTTCCTCTTGCCAGAGTCTCTGAGGGGTTTAACTACATGAAATCTAGGAATTGTCAGTTCACTTAACCAATGACTTGTAGATTATTTGAAAGAGAGAAATGAAGTGTGTGGTGGGAGAAGAATTTAAATAGACATAAGATTCTTATTTTTTTGAATCTTACCTTTTCAATCAATTTGCCAGTTTAGGTCTGCAGGAAAAAGCATTTAAGCCTCACTACCCCTTACATAGCGGTTAAGTTAGGAGCTGTAAATGCTTAGCAGTATGTGAATTAGTTTGGTAGTTTGCAGCATCCTTTGACTCTGATGGAAAAAAAAAAAGCAGGGGGGAAGGGAGAGAGAGAAAGAAAGCCTGCCAGCTATTTGTGAAGTAAATGTTCCCATTTCTTTTAAAATACAATAGCGAGTGTAATTTTGTCACATGCATCTGTTGCTATCACCTCTCACTTTGTGCTGAAGTGCTCACCAGAGCATTTACAGAAGTGATTCTTCCTCCCACCCCTGACATCTGCCACCGAAAATGCTGCATTATTCATCAGCGTGCTAATGGCAGGTGATGAGATCTTTTCACGCTACATCCCTCTCAGTAGGTGTTTATTACTCTGTTCACCAGCAGCCCTGCTATTACAGCGGGGCCAGAAGAACTCTACATACTCGCTTGACAGGTAATGGGAAACGTGCTCTGCTCACTTGGCTCACAAGTGCAGATGAAGGTTATTACTAGGGCAGCTGCAATATCGTGGGTGCAAAAAAGACGGTCACTTTAAGTGAACAGCTTAATTCTGGAAATCCATACAAATCATGTCAGCGCCGTGATAATCCATCTTCTTTACCTTCTATCATTTCAGCAGTCATCACACTGTAATAATTTTCTCCCGGTTCACCTGTGGTCTCTATGAATAACAGAGTGTAGGGAAAAAAAAAAAAAGGAGGAAAAGAAGATGAGTTTGGCTTAGTGTCTGATGATCACACTGGTGAGGAATTTATCTCTGTCTAGTAAGCAAGACGCTGTCTTGTGTGTGTGTGTGTTTGTGCATGCGTGTGCATGAGAATGTTTGTGCCTTAAGGAGGGGAGAATCTTGCAACCAGCATTGAATGTGTGTGTTTAATTTTGAAAAACAGCTTGACAAGAAAGCCAAATCTCTACCGATTTATTTGAAGCCTTGTGACAAAAATCACGGAACATAAACATGCCAGAGCACAGGAGAAATTGAAGGAGGAGAAATTATTTTTACTCCAGAGAACTCAGTTCACTAACAAGCCTTCCCTGGTTGTCTTCCTTCTGGGTTTCTCACTTAGACACATTATACCATCCTGAGCAATCCATAAAAAACCTCACTGCACACCAGGAATAGGCAGTTTTTTTTTTTTTTTTTTTTAATATACTTTAAAGATGCAACCTCAGTTTCACATAAGAGATAGAACTTTCTGAGCCTAAGGTTTCCTTTTGTAAAACAAAAGGTATGCTGTGTCTGCGGAAATCTCGAGTCCCTTGAAATGAATGATGCGGTAAGGTGCTCTGGTTTTTGGAATGTATCCTCCCAAGAATGAAAGCCAGGGAGATTTTGAGACAAGCAAAATTTGCTGCAGTTTAATATGTGCTACAACTGCTGAACTGCACCTGTTTCCCCATTGCTACAGCCTACAATAATTAAAAAATAAAAACTTTAACTGTGAAAGAATGAGATTTTTCTTCTCATCAAACTTTTGTCCTTCTACTGCTGTTTCTTAGTTCCACGTAATAACTGCAGTGTAGTTTTTTATGTGTTATGTCTAGCAGAGGAACAGTGCCTTTTAGTGGGTGGAGCTCAAGGTAAAGATAGAAAAAAAAATTGTATCTATTTTCCATCTTTCAGTTTTTGGCAAGCACATTGATTTTTATCTGTTGAGCTTCTGAATCAGTCCAATATATCAAGCTTTTTGGTGGGCACTATAGACTGACATATGCATTATTTGCAAATAAAAAGTATCACAATCCAGAGATGGCAAGGAAAATAGATGCACATGGCAAGACTTGTCAGAGGTGTTAATAGTTACCCACACAAGTAACTGGGACAGAAGAGAATATAGTGGTCTCAGGACAGAGATAATTTCCTGTGTTGGAGTTTGTACCTGCAGCTGAGGGGTCTTTTGTGCTGGGAAGGGAAGGTGATGAGGGTCTGGGTGTGTTTGTGGAGTTACAGCTGCAAAGTGTAAATCCTTGTGTGCGGTTTAAGCAGGGAAAAGACAGACGATCTTGGAAATGGAAAGCATTTTCTGTGGAAATAATTAGCCTGCCTGATTTACTAAAATGTTGAATTAAGGGATCACTCTTCATTCCACTGGTAGTGAAAATGTAAGCTGTGTCTTACTATTGGCTGTAATTTCTCTGTTTCAGTATATGAATTTATTCCAGTGTAGCTTTAGATGAAGCATTGTGTGAGATGGTGACTTACTAAGGAATAGGTATAATTCTCCTAAGATTTAAAACAAACTCAATTCATAACAGGATGAAAACACGGATGTATTTGTTATAATTAGAAACGATTAATTTATTTGATTTTTATAGGATCAAAATGCAATCGAGAGAAATCTCTACGTGCGAGCAAAAGACAACAATCTCATGGCTTTCTCGCTGATAATCTTACATCACTTATGATGATGTCAGCATCACCGTTGAAATGAAATTGTGATAAAAATGTAAGTCCTTGCTTTGGGCCCAGCAGGTGTTCAAGAGGAATTACATCTAGGAAAACACTCTGCTTGTCTTTGGTATTAATAAAAAACCCAGTAAAGATCCATGGTTGTGCTAGAAAAACATCTAGATTGCATAATGATGATGTTGAGAAGGAAATAATGACCTTCTCCTTACCCTAGCCTCCTCTTCCAATTGGCAAAATAACAATTTGGACATGTAAAAGCACTCTGGTAGTTTTCTCTAGTTGCATAAAAATGTTTAAGTCTAACAACAGAGATAAGAAATGAGTAGGACAGTAAAAGGAAAACTCTAAAATAATCAATATTTATGTTATTTTGTTATTAATCAAAAATAAAAAAGTGACATACAAAAAGCTATGAGAATCCACACATAGAAAAGTGTTTCTAATTAATATCAACTTCAATTCCATTTCTGCAAGAAAGGAATTGCAGAATTTTGAAGCCAGTTTGCTTAATATGACATCCCAGGCAACAGAGAAAAGTTTGTCAAGAATATTGTAAAAAAGGAGAAAGATGACAGCATTTCTTTCATATACAGGTTTTAAACTTGAGGTAGCAGAGTTCAGCATGTTAATTCGGGTTGCTTTCAGAAGGAGGAAGCAGCGAACATAGTCTTGCAGCTGAACTATTCTTCTCAGTCTCCTTCAGTCATCAGTGGTTAGGTGAAGAAGGTCTGTAACTTCTTCATATTCATGGGAGTGGGAACACTCCCTTTCCAGTGATCTAATAGAAATTTTTGGGAAAATTGTTCTCTAACTGCATAGTAACTGTAACTATATAACTATAAAAGAGATTTCTCATCTAACTTTTAAGGAAAAGTCTTTATTATGATGCACAAAGAATAAAAATATCAAAAATTGGCATTTTTTTATGAGAAAACATCTGAGTTTTGATTTTTTTTCAAATTATGTGTTTTGTATTTTAAGCTGATCTTCTGAAGGTAGAACATAATGTGCTGACGTTCTCAAACAGTATCCTTACCCACCAAAGTAATTTTTTTTAATAAGAAATTTTGAATTTTATTTGGTTCATTTTTTTTTTTTTTCCCCCAGAACTTCCAAGCCCCCCAAAGTACCAGAAATTTCAAAGAAACAGGGAATTTCATTGTTGCTCATCCTGACTGTTAAGTTGTACTTGTGTGTGGTCAGTGCAACATAATCAGGAACAGTTTTTAGCCTGAAAAAGATGTTCCTTATTGCCTTGAAATCTGGATGTTGCTATGGTCCATGTTGTCCATCACAGTAGACTACAGAAGCCACTGAGATATACACAGCTATTGTTGGGCTAACTCCAGTTTGTGTGGCCATTTGAATTGCTCAGACTTGTTGTGACTTGTGATTTTGTCTATACTTTCTCCAGCTATGCTTGTTGCACGGAGGTGAGTTCATGGGATAAACCTAAAACAATAGAGATTTCCAAGCAGTTCTTTATCCTTATATACATTTTCATATAACAGTAGTTTATATAGAAAGTCAAATCTTTTATAAACTGAAAGCAATTTGAGAGTTGGTTGATCACAGAGTGATGACTTGACATCCAAGGACTCTGATGATGAAGGAAGGACTGCAAGCACAGAATGATGAAAACAGAAAGTAATGCACACAGGAAAATCCCCATTCCTTGGGCAGTACAACTAATTTCATGCAGGACAGTTAAAGTCCACATTCTGAGGAGGAGGACGAGGACTAGTGTTTCCTTTGCAAGGTCTAACGCTACACTATTCTCCTGTATTGTATTTTTTCCTGGATATTGGATATTCAGATTTTCATTGTTTCATAGTGATTTATGGACTGTTGCATAGCCATGCTAGCAACTATTTTTTTAAAAAAAGCTATCACTGATGTAAAGGGAAAATTGAATATGTGGGATGAACTATGCAGTTAATAAGCTGATGACTTAATTGCTTTCAGGTGTGAGTTACACCGAGAATTTTGAAAAAGGGATCTTTTTGGGTTTGAGTTGGTTGTGTTGTTTTACATGCATTGCTAGTTTGATGTGACTTATTAAAGTTGGATTATTTTATTTTATTTTATTTTATTTTATTTTATTTTATTTTATTTTATTTTATTTTATTTTATTTTATTTTATTTTATTTTATTTTATTTTATTTTATTTTATTTTATTTTATTTTATTTATTTTTCCTGGAAAACAACCCCTTTTCTCCAAACTAACTCTGCAACTGGAATTTTTTGGGTTGAGAAAAATGACAGCGATGCTGATAGCACTGCTCTGGAGGAAAGAGAGTAGCTTTCTCTGTGGCATTGATCTGTATGTGGGCTGTCATGTTCGCCTTGCCCTGATGTCCTCGGGAGGACAGAGCTGCTCTCCTCCTTGGAATGGCAGTCAGGTAAATTGTCGAGAGATGACAGTCAATGACCATCCATCCTAGATTAAACAAAAGAAGTTGTTATGAACTATCTGTGAAAGGAAAACAATGTTTTCTTACGAGGTACTGTGCACCTTGAGTAGGTGCAAGGCAACACCTGTGCACTTAACTTACGCCCTTACTACCTGCACCTCTTCTTGTCTGGATAAATTACTTTGCTCCTTTCTTTGTCTGTTAACAGTGAAAGCTGAATCTTTTGAAGTGTTTTCTGAGGAAACATACTGATAGTCTAAAGACTGTCATAGCTGACTACTTCTGTAGAACTATATCTGCAGTTTTATGTTTCTTTTATTTTTTTTCCCCCTGAGCACTTATATATATCTATATATATTTCTTTCTCCCTTTTCTTGATATAATTACTTATATACCAAACTTGTTGCATATATACAGTCATAAGCTACTATTATATTTATTTTCTTTATAATGGTAGTTGTACAATACAGATCAATTAATCCTGACCTAAGCTTGATTTCAACCTGTGACTATTTCTGTATACAACTAGCTTTATCTCTATCATAATAAGCTCTGTTAAGTGTTTGGAATTTGTCACAGTTCATAAGAGTACGTACAGGTATCACTCTTTGATGGGGAAGGGCCTTTCTCTTTCTCACTCTGATTCCTCCAAAGGGAAGGCTTTTAGGCTTGGATGTGGTGTAAAATGCAGACAATCCTGTCGACTTTGGCCTGCATCTAGAAACATATTCTGATTTCTTCCCAGACCACAAAACATTTCCTCATCTTATCTGATAACAACTGTCTTGCATCTAGTATTTTAAAAAAAGGAACAATGGAAAGTAATTTCTTGAAAAAGGAAGTATTTTCTTAAATTCCTCTTTTTGTCTATTTTTTTAATTATTATTACTATTCCCAAAGTTTTTCCTGTGGTGAGTAAAAGCTCTGGAGGAGCCGGCTCAAAGTGGCTGTCAAGCAGATTTTTTCCCAAAGTAAAAGGTGCTGACAGACAAAAGAACTATGTCATGAAAAATTTATAACCAAATTTCCCACAACAGAAAAGGGGCAAAACCACCTCACATATTAAATGCCAAGTCCTCATGCATATCTTCTCCAGTGCTGATTCAAAGGCAAAATAACTTTCAAAATGTTTTATGGTCCAAAGCAGCTATAAAATAGCTACACTTGTCATTTTAGTAGACTAAAATCAGAATTATACTAATATTCAGTGGGGTGACAGCAATATATTATCTTGTCAAGCAGGAGATCTGAGTTTGCAGGAATACATTGTGGGTTAGAGAGGAGCTGTATGAAGGATGCATTTAATTACATAAATAATAATAACAGTAATGATAAACTATAAAACTAGTCTTACACAGTAGAATATGTATAATAATATGTGGATATATGTATTTATATTCATATAAGAATATACATAAGCTTTCTGGTAAATACCAATGCATATTCTTAGCTAATGTCTCATCTTTTACATACCCTATGGCTCTTATTTGTATAAACGTATTTTTCAGATTAAAATAAACCATAAAATACTCTTCAGTTTTAAATAAGCTATAAGCTGATTTGCTCAGAGTTCGACCCAATGCAGATGGATAAGACGTTGGATGTGCTCATTGATCTTAGGCTGAACATGAGTCATTAATGTGATCTGTCAGAAAAAAACCAACTAATCTGATTTGGGATATATCAAGCAAGGTATTTTCAGTAAAAGTGGTATTAATGCTGTACAAGGTACTGGGGACATCAATCACCATGTCCAACTCCAATTACTCAGATACGTGTAGTCAGGTTGGAATAGGTGCAGAAGAAGACAACTGTTCAGGAAACAGGAGAAATCTTTTATCAGAGGGTCGTAGACAAGTTTGGGATAGAAGACGAAGCAAAAAATGATTGCTCTATTTAGAAAATCTTTTGAACAGAAATTATTGCTGCTACACAAGTGTATAAGGAATACAGCAAATAAATGGTTGCAAATTTGCATGTTTCCCACCATCTTAGATTCTAGAATAGCTTTGGTATAGGGTAACAAACAAATCCTTTGGGGAAAACCACAAGACCTTCAGTTTGTCTTGGTAGACTTCAGTACACCTGATGGGAGACCAGTGAAACTATAGTCTGGTGGGACTTCTTGTGAGATCTATCAAACTTTCTCCACAACTAACTTCTTTTGGGTGATTTATAAAAAGGATGTAAGAGAAGTCAAGTATTTGAACTGTCACAGGAGTATCCGAAAATCATTAGTACTTTTAGTTGCAGTATCTTTCTAAATTTTGGTGACTGACTAATCCTTTCAGTATGTACAAAAACTTAAGGTTCACAAAAATTACAACCAAAAATTACAAACTGTTATAAACTATAATGCCACCTGCTTGTGTTAGTCTCTCGATAAGGCATGACCTAAAGAATCTAGACTTACGTAAACAAAAAATAACAATTGGAGGTCTTGATTCTATAAGCATTTGTACAAATTCTTTCAGTAAGCTTGCAGGTGGACTTGTACAGGCAACCGACTTTTTCTTGTGATTTAATGATTTCAAACTGCATTTACATTAATACTTTTGAATTACCCTTGAAAAAGAACAGTTTTGGAGAAAAATGTTCAGTTTTAGTCTTTACTTTAAAAGATTTATTCAGCTTATAATAACAAAATTAAAATCAGTAATGAAAGTCATTTTGTAATAAAAATTTGAACTGTCAGCTCTAACAGAAAAAAAATGCCACCACTCAGTCTAATGATTATTTTTTCTGTTTTTTGGAGAAACTTTTCAACATTGATGTATTGTTGCAAAAGACTTTATATGATAAGAAAGAACATTTTCTAGTAGAAAAATATTCCCTAGGTAAAATTTCCTCCAGCTTGAAAAGTGCTTTAAATGACTAAGGAAGAGCAACCGTGAAATGATTACATATAAAATTCTGTCAGCTGTGTGAGCTACACCCCTCCTGCCCTCCCCAGAAAAAGTAGAGAAAAATACGTGATCCTAATCTCTTCCAGATATTTAAACCTCAGTTCTTACTTATAATAAGTTGTAGGTAACTAGAGGGAAGCATGGTCTTAAGTTTAGATTATCCCTTCAACAGGCCTATTAAGCACTAATTGCTGTATGTGATATTAGGTTTTAGGCAGGAAGCAGCAATCTTATTGAAGATTTCTAGCCCTTTATGTAACATGACAAGGGAATATTAAAACTTTCTAAAACTGCTTGGTTTCTTCTTGCCTACATTTGATCACATGTAACTTCTGTGAATTATCCCAAAGGAAGACACATACATTTTCTGTTTCTTGTCTTTTATACTAGAAAGCTAGTTTCCTTTTTTTCTTAGGATGTAGTAGTATGCAAAATGCATTCAGTGTTTGGTAGAATATGGTAGAGTCATTCCCTCTCAAACAGAAAATAAAATCCAAGTGACAATCCTCTCATAAAACAGAAAACAACATAAAGCGGGAAAAAAATGGCTGCATTTTTATTTGTACATATGAATCTACTTACTCATACTTTCATAATGTAGTCCCAGATTCCCTGTCTACTCATTAGCTCACGGGCTTCTTGTAGCTACTGTAACAGCTGGGTTTCTTCAGGACATATTGAATTTTGAAGAGGCCACTGACTTTGCTGATCAGCTAACAAGGGCATTTCATGCGAAGAGGAGTACTGGACAAAAGCATATTTAGGCTTACAGAAGAACAACATCAGCATATTAATCCTGCAAATTCTGTGGAAAAGGCACAAAAATGCCTTTATTTAATAGAAACCTTACCATACTGTTCACATAGATAGTTGTGCTGTTTCGAAATCAAATATTTTTGAACTTACAAGTTTGAAGATTAAAAGCTGGTTAGAGTTTTCTTGTGGGGGAAAAAAGCTTTTGCTGCATTGCTGGACAACGTTCTGCATTCAAGTAAAATGGAAAATAGTTTAAAGTGTCTTTATATGCAAACATCTCCTATTGATTTAAAAATCAAGCCTGGCAAAATATGGAGTAGATATTTAAAACGTGCATAGTGCATGAAATTACCTCACATTATGGGTAATGCATGCCTTGTAGCAATTATGTCACTTATGCTTACACTAATTAAGTGTTGATGTGTGAGCACTAAGTTGCAATGATGTTGTTAACTAATGTACATAAATATTCCCTTTAAACTGTAATTGCACTTTGCCATGACTTAAAAGAAGATATGCTCAGCTGGAAATATACAGTTCTGTTACCTTAAGGAACAGATTACAAACTTCAAACTCTCAGTAAATACAATGCTTGTATTCTATATTTTAATTTAGAAGGGAAAAATTTCTTTTGTTATGGAGTTTGCAACATACAATCTTGTCAGAAAAATTTACATATTACCCATTTAAAAGGACAGCAGTGATGTGCAAGGTAAAACCGTTCACCCCACAGGGGCTGAATATCCCAAACCTGAAGGATGCAGTGTGACTTAATTCACAATTTATCTGCAGCAAACATTAAATGCACTGCTTTTCTGTCAAAAGAAAAGAGTTGATCTTGGGAAAATTTGTAGTGTTCTACCCCTTTTGTGAACACAGGATTTATGATGGTCTAAAGTTAATGTCATTTCATTTTTAACACTAGAAATCCAGTCTCTGTTCTAAAATTGAGGCAGAGTAAGATTCAGAAGCAAGTTTATCCAGGATTCTATTTGTAACAAGTGCAGCTGCAGTGCCATGAAAACATAGAGCAATAGTGCCCTAGGAGACACATCTCAGGTCGTTGCAAACCTGATAACAGCCAGTTTTGGAAAATGATTAGGTCATTTTAAAAAAATGCTTTTGTGAGCTAAGAACAAAAGGAATACTAGCATTCTTTATCATACATGCACCAACATTTATTGACTTGCACTAAGAAGAAAATGAGCAGAGAAAACAATACTGTTATGATTCTAGGCAGTGCCAGCTGGAGAAACAACTACTATCCAATAAACTTCAATTATATTGAGAAAACCAATTCTGCTTGGGAGAAAAAACAAGATGATTATGTTTTAAGTGCTGGGAGCTATATGAAATTCAACCTCTCTCTCCAGTAAAAGATTGGGCTTGTTCTGCTTCAGGTCAGAAACACTTCTTCGGTTAGTTACTGTCTATCATAGTATCCTTATGGACAAAATATCCAGCAAGTTGGTACAATGTTGCATGAGCAACTGGCTAATGAGTTGGGCTCAAAGGGTTACGGTAAACGTGGTTACATCAGGCTGGTGGCTGTCGCCCTGTGGGTTCCCCAGGGCTCAGTTTTAGGGCTAGTGATCTTAAAAGTTTTTATTGATGATCTGGATGAAGGAATAGAATGTACATTAAGTCAGGTTGCTGATGATGCTGAACTAGGAGGAGCTCTGGACTCCCTCAAGGGTAGAGGGAACTTACAGAGAGTTCTGGATAGGCTAGAAAGCTGGGCAATCAGCAATTGTATGAAATTTAAGAAGATCAAGTGACAGGTAATCCTGATGAGGTAAACCTGGTTAAATGTACAAACTGGGGACAAGAGACTGGAAAGCAGCCCTGTGGAAAGAGATCTGGAGATTTGGGTTGGTGGCAAGTTGAACATGAGCCAACAGTGTGTCCTGGCAGCCAAATGGTCAACCATGTCCTGGGGTGCATCAAGCACAGCATTGCTAGCTGATCGAGGGAGGTGATTGTCCCATTCTACTCTGTACTGGTGTGACTCCCACTTTGAGTTACGTGTGCCATTTTGTGCACCTCAGTATAAGACATTGAACTATTAGAGTGTGTCCAGAGGAAGGTGATATAGATCGTGAAAGGCCTTGAGGGCAAGACTTACGAGGAGCTGCTGAGGTCACTTAGTTTCTTCAGCTTGGAGGAGAGAAGACCAAGAAGTGACCTCATCCCAGCCTACAGGTTCCTCATGGAAGAAGGTGCTGAGCTTGTCTCTCTGGTGACCAGTGACAGGACGTGAAGAAATGCAATGAGCTGCATCAGGGGAAGTTCAGACTGGACATTAGGAAAAGGTTCTTCACTGAGAGGGCGGTTGGTCATCGGAACAGGTTAACCAGGAAAATGATCATGGCACCAAACCTGTCAGAGTTCAAGGAGTGTCTGAATAATGCTCTTAGTCATATGGTCTAGTTTTAGGTAGCCCTGTGAGAAGCCGGGAGTTGGAACTCATGATTCCTATGAGTCTCTTCCAACTTGAAATATTCTTCATTTCTATATGATTAGAAAGAGAGGTTTCCTAAGACTAGGACCAAGTATTTTCTGCAGTTGTGATTTGTTGGCTGTTTATCAGAATGCAGCTTCTTTTCAATCTTCAAAAGACCTTTTCATTCCAGTGTAGAGA